>NC_041396.2:136109072-136111572 GCF_900747795.2 Erpetoichthys calabaricus | reverse complement strand
CAATCCGCAGTGGGAGCGTTTCTATAAACTTAATTTAAACTTACATTTTACACCGTGCTTTTTTCCCTTATGAAGATGCTTGTATGCTTCACTCGCTTGCTTCTTATTGTTTCGCTCCCTTCTCAATTGTTTAATGAATTTTTTGTTCTTCGCTGTTTGTGGCTCTTCCTTCATTTCTCCCTACTGCGTTCTTTTATCTCGCGAATATGTTATTGCAATCCGCAGCGGGAGCGTTTCTATAAACTGAATTTAAACTTACGTTTTACACCGTGCTTTGTTTCCCTTATGAAGATGCTTGTATGCTTCACTCGCTCGCTTCTTATTGTTTTGCTCCCTTCTCAATTGTTTAATGAATTTTTTGTTCTTCGCTGTTTGCGGCTCCTCCTTCATTTCTCCCTACTGCGTTCACAGTCTTTTCACGTGATTACGTGGGAGGTGTGATGACGTGACACTCAACTCCTCCTCCCACAGCCATCGAGCTGCTGTCCATTACAGTATATTGTGAAAAAAGAGGTTCCAGCTATGACCATTACGCGTTGAATTTCGAAATGAAACCTGCCTAACTTTTGTAAGTAAGCTGTAAGGAATCAGCCTGCCAAATTTCAGCCTTCCACCTACATGGGAAGTTGCAGAATTAGTGATGAGTGAGTCAGTCAGTCAGTGAGGGCTTTGCCTTTTATTAATTAGTATAGATATATATTATGGGGCGGCTGAACACTGGTTCAAACAAAGCTGGAACAAATCAAAAATATTTGGGACACCAGCCACCAGTCTCTTTTAGTTCTTTCAAATTTCTCAAACTGAAACAGGTGCCATCTTATATCAGTCAATATAAGGCAAGCGAGAACAAAACAAAAACTACTATAGTGCTTAGTATCTGCAGACAAAACAATGGAAAGTTTTCCCAGAGCTTTCACTCTCTAGAACTGGTCTCATCAAGTCAAGACACCTTAGTGGAGGCACCTGGTCTTTTTATAATGGGAGGACTGGAAGGGGAGGAGCTAATTTCCTTCACTGGGAGGTTTCTGGGAGCTATGGGGAAAAGGGAACAAGTTTTGCGACAGCACCCCCTCTCGCCCTGATGGGTTACCATTTACCTCGAATGAGCCCTCAAGGAGATCCTCAGACACACATGCATGACACAGCCCCCCCCCCCCCCCCCCCCCCCCCCCCCCCCCCCCCCCCCCATTAGCTCGTCCTTATAGGTTCGAGCGGAACTTGCCGTGAGGTCATGAGCCTGGGGGAGGGCATCAGCTTTTGCATGCAGAGAGCCCCACCGATGCACCACTTTGAATTTATAGGGCTGTAAAGCCAAGAACCAGCAAGTTATATGGGGATTGGAGTCCCGATGGGTTGATAGCCACTGTAGAGGGGCGTGATCAGTCACCAATGTAAACTCTCATCCCAGGAGGTAATAGTGAAGCTGTCTGATTGACCAAGTGATGGTGAGGGCTTCCCGCTCAATTGCTGTATATTTCATCTCTTGGTCCAGCAGTTTCCAGCTGAGATACATGATGGGGTGATTGGCTTCATCAACGACTTGACTTAACACGGCGCCGAGGCCAGTGTCCGAGGCTGGTTCCAGTTTCTTCTTGGATTACTTTTCTGAGCATTTCTTTAAGGGTTTGGTTAAAACGTTCCACCAGACCATCTGTCTGGGGGTGATATACTGATGTTTTTAGATGTGTAATCCTTAGAAGTTTGGCTATCTCTCTGAAAGTGCGCGATGTGAAAAGCGTCCCCTGTTCAGTTAAGACTTCTTTGGGAATGCCAAAGTCACGCAAAGACCCCTACAAGCTCCTGGGCAATTATTTTTGAGTTAGCTGATCTCAAAGGGATAGTTTCTGGGTATCGGGTGGCGTAATCAACTATTACTAGGATATATTTGTGGCCTCGGTTAGAGGGTTCAAGTGGCCCGACGATATCAATGCCAATCCATTCAAATGGAATATCAATTAGCGGGAGGGGAACAAGGGGGACCCTGTCCCACCTCAGTATTTGGACTAGTTGATACTTGGGACAGGATTTGCAAAATCAGTGAAATTCCTTGTGAACCCCCGGCCTGTAGAAACGAGCTGTAACTTGCTCTAGGGTTTTCTCAGTTCCAAGGTGAACCCCCAAGAGGTGGGTGTGAGCCAGCTTGCAAATCTCATGCTGGTATGACCGGGGGATAACAAGCTGGCTTCGAGACTCCCAATGGTGGTCAGTCACCCAATGCAACACATCATTCTTTAGGACAAAGGTAGGGCCAGATGATGTGGATGTAGGGGCAGGGTGGCCATTTACAGTGGAGACTGCATTTCTCACATGCTTCAAGGAATCATCGTTCCACTGTAGGGAGCGGATTTGAAGCTTAGCGAGGTGAGTGGATCAGGGGCATTCCCAGCTGGCTTGGGCCGACGCGGTTCCCTATTGGAGGTTCCCGTTATAGCTGGATCCTCCAGAAGATCCACGTCGGTCCGGTCCGACCAGGCCACCACCTATTTACCTTCTCTTTTGC
>NC_041396.2:136044072-136099072 GCF_900747795.2 Erpetoichthys calabaricus | reverse complement strand
GCGTAGAATTTCGAAATAAAACCTGCCTAACTTTTGTAAGTAAGGTGTAAGGAATGAGCCTGCCAAATTTCAGACTTCTACCTACACGGAAGTTGGAGAATTAGAGATGAGTGAGTCAGTCAAACAGGTTCCAGTTATGACCATTACGCGTAGAATTTCGAAATAAAACCTGCCTAACTTTTGTATGTAAGCTGTAAGGAATGAGCCTGCCAAATTTCAGACTTCTACCTACACGGGAAGTTGGAGAATTAGTGATGAGTGAGTCAGTCAAACAGGTTCCAGTTATGACCATTACGCGTAGAATTTCGAAATAAAACCTGCCTAACTTTTGTAAGTAACTGTAAGGAATGAGCCTGCCAAAATTTCAGACTTCTACCTACACGGGAAGTTGGAGAATTAGTGATGAGTGAGTCAGTCAAACAGGTTCCAGTTATGACCATTACGCGTAGAATTTTGAAATAAAACCTGTCTAACTTTTGTAAGTAAGCTGTAAGGAATGAGCCTGCCAAATTTCAGACTTCTACCTACACGGGAAGTTGGAGAATTAGTGATGAGTCAGTCAGTCAGTCAGTCAGTCAGTGAGGGCTTTGCCTTTTATTAGTATAGATATATATATATTGTGACGGGCCGGCCAGGTCCCATGCCTGGCAGGGACACCCCTGCTGCATATGTTCCAGGGGAGCAACCATGGGCAACTCAATACCTCCCCCGGGGCACTTGGTGTCAGCCTCCTTGGCCGACGGTGATTCCCCAACCTCCCACAGGGCTCCATGGGAGATGGAGTTCTCCACAGCCTGGTTGGGAGCTGGAGTGGCCGCTAGGGGATGCTGTCTGGATTCAACAGCCCGGCTGGACGAGTCCTCAGCCCCACCCGGAAGTGCAATTGGGACCAGATGGTCAAGCACCTGAAACACTTCTGGGTGGGCTATTAAAGTGGCCAGCCACCACCACTCCACGGCCAGAATCGGGAGGAAGAGGACAAGGTTGCCTGGGAGGAGTGATGGTGCCAGAGAAAGAGTGTTTTGTTGGTCAGTGTTCAGTGCTTTTGGGACAGTGTTGGGCCTGAGGGACACAAGGAAGACGTGCCCCACGGCCGAAGAGAAAATAAAACTCTCTGATTTTACACGTGCCTCTGCGTCAGTCTGTGCCGGGTCGGGCACTATATAGCGCCTTATTACTATATATATATATATATATATATATATATATATACACACACACACACACACACACACATACACATACATATATACCTGTATATCTCTTTGTTATAAAAAAAAAATCTTGGAGAGGGAGACTAGGGAGACAAGACATGATCTTCTTGGAAGACAATTTGACATCCCGCGAGACAAGGCAGTGAGACAACATTTAAAACAGTTCACGGACATCTAACCTAGCAGTTGTTGGAATGCTTTTGGCAGAGACACTTCATGTGCTCTCAGCTCTTAAAACAATGACAAGCGACAAGCAGAACATGCAGCTCACTAGCAGCAGCAGCAGCAACAAGTCAGCAGTTGATCCGACTACTTCTCCTTAGCGTGCATTCAGCCGACCCCCCCCCCCTTTCACAACGTGAGCAGCGTTATACATCCTGCGAGAAAGTGATTTAACCACCCCCAGGGCCAAAAATAAAAGAATTGTATATCTGATAAACCAAACCCGGGGGTGGGCGAGTGAAACGAGCAGGGGTCAGAGCCCCCTAGTACTGCTCAAAAAATTTAAAGGAGCACTTTTTAATCAGGGAAATTGATCTGGTCAGTTAAGTAGCAGAGGGTGTTGTTAATCAGTTTCAATTGCTTTGGTTCTAATGAACTTAAGAACAGGTGCACTAGAGGGGCAACAATGAGAAGACCCCCAAAACAGGAATGGTTAAACAGGTAGAAGCCACTGATATTTTTCACTCATCTTTTCTGACTGTTTTTTAACTAGTTTTGCATTTGGCTATGGTCAGTGTCACTACGGGATCCTGCAGAGGTTGCACAGGTAGTGCAACTTCTCCAGGATGGCAGGCACATCAATACGAGTTCAGTGATGCCCTGGTTCAGATCTGGGAGGAGATCCCCCAGGACACCATCCGTAATCTCATTAAGAACATACAAGCACATGGGGGCCATACAAACTACTGAGTATAATTTTGAGTTGCTGCAGTGAAATTTTGTCCAAATGGATTAGCCTGCCACATCATTTTTTCACTTTGATTTTCGAGGTGTATTTTAATTCAGCCCTCTGTAGGTTTATAATTTTCATTTCCATCAAACAGATGTGGCATCCTTTTTTTCCCTAACACGTTACCCAGTCCATATGAGTATAGGTATCCAGCATGATTTTTTTCCCATTGAGATCTGATGTGTTTTCAAAGTGTTCCTTTAATTTTTTTGAACAGTTTATATACATGTACAGTACTGGTCACAAATTTTTATAACACAATTGCATAATTGCAATCATACAAGCAAATCTGCCCTCCGAAAACATGCAAAGTCATTGTTTGTGGGATGGGTGCAGTAATCCACTAAGAAAGGTACCCCTGAATTTCACTGGATACATTCGCAAATCGCAATCAACTAGCACAAAGTTGCCAAGTTATTTAAGGCTAAGAATTAAACCTGAGCCCCTGAAGATTAAAGGTACACAGTAAACAATAGCAACTGCACCACAAGATCAAACCATCTCAAAATAGTATCAATAGTAAATAACTGGACTGAAAATAAACTATGTGGGTGCCCAGGAGGAAGGATGGGCATCCTGGCCTGGATAATAGAAGGTTTCATACCCTGTCAGGAAGCTTTAATGGAAGGACTGGGACAATGGATTCACAAGAAGCAGGTCATTCCCCCATATGGCAAGTGGTAGTGTTCCTTGGGGCCAAACCTGATTAGCACACCTGCAAGTTTGCATGGGAAACGGAGTCCGGAAAAGTAACCATGTTGGGGTCTTTGTGGACCACCACAGGGTGATGCCAGGGGAGGACTGCCCTAGTTCCCACACAACTTGGAAGTACTTGGAGAGGAGCCTGGAAACAGTTCCCGGGTTGACTTTAAAAGAAAGCATGCTGCCTCAGTTTAATGAGTCAGAGTCAGGAGGCAGTGGGCTATGCTCTTGGAGGAGGAAGGAGGATTGTGCTGGGTGCTTTATTTTATTATTATCCCTATGAAAAAGGTGTTGGGGCTCAACAAAACCCTTTATTTGAATTGGAAGTGTGTCTGGGCATTATTGTGTCTGAGGTTTGGGGCTATCTGGTGCCCCCTTGTGGTTACAACGAATACTTTGCATTCTTTTACTGGATTGTGCTCTGCAAAGATCTGGCATACTGCAGACAACAATTGCTTCTTGCCCAACACAAAGTTCCGCAGGGTTAATCACAGGCACCCTGAGACCCTAAATGTATCCCTTAACACATGGAAGAATAAACGTATATGCCAATAATGTCTGTTCAGTTCTTGTCGCTTGATTATACACTACATAATCAAGATGACTGAAGTACGCATGTGCATGATGACATAGGCAAAATCTTTGCAAGGTACTGTAATTCAATACTTTTGTGAAATAACACAATGATAAAAACAAAACAATGCAAAACTTTTGCCAAGGTACTCCGAAATATATATACACATATACATACAGCATATATGAAACAAAAGAGATACTAGTAAACTTCTACTGAAATAATTAAAAATGTATAGAGAGTAAAAAACATGTTGATAATAACATTACATTTTATGCCACAAATAATTAGGTGTCAGAGTCAAGATATTGTATGGAACAAGATGATCCTCTGTGGCAACCCCTAACAGGACCAGCCGAAAGGAGAAGAAGAAGAAGCTATGGGTAGATGGAAACAGAGGGGAAACTAACAAAAACTCCAGGAGATTAAAATTTGGAGAAAATAAACATCTGAAGACCCTTCTGGACTTCAGTAGTTGAAAAATGTAATGTTTTGTCAGTGTTGGTGACAGGGCATTGTAAATTTATAGTATCCAAGTCAATATCTGTCATAAAATCAGAGGAGAACATTTTGAAAATGTTTAAACTCTTATGCCCGAGTATTCTTAGGGAGGTGCTGCAGGGAATAGAGAAGATACTGTTAGCATCAGTATCCCTTCTCGTCCTGGGGTGGAACTGCTTACCTCTTCAGAGCCCTGTTTAATTCAGATAGGACGGATACTGTAAAGTAAGACTGAATTATATGATAAGATAAAAGATGCTCACCAAAGTAATATGCTGCAGTATGGTAGATGTGACTTATTTGAACATAAGTTTTGTCAGTATACTTCCCCGTGCATAGTTTGTTCATACAGATTTAATTTATTTATTTAATTTCACCCCAGCTCACTATGCAATTACAAAAAAAACCTTCAATGTGAATATACATGTTGGACCATGAGAAATAAAAAATTACTGGTGATACCATATTATGTAGCATACCTGGGACCTGAAATATAAAACTTTCTTGCACTCTGAAACTTGCCAAAGTCATTTCTTATGAAAAAGTTGGGATTCAAAAACACAAATAGGTGTGACAATTGGCTTAAAATTACAGAAAGTATCAATCATCCATAAGTTCAGTGCAGACGTTTTTGGTGATGGCATTTCAGCGGCTCCACATGGTAGGACAGTGAAGTAAACAGAAAATCTAATTTCAATGAACATTTCAATAACATGTCACTCCCATTCCGATGTTCTTGGACTCATAGGAGTGGTGGTTCTGTTGCTAAGGATCTGCACTGGCAATCGGAAGGTTGCCGGTTCGAATCCCGTAAATGCCAATAGGGATTCTGCTCTGTTGGGCCCTTGAGCAAGGCCCTTAACCTGCAAATGCTGAGCGCTTTGAGTATTGAGAAAAGTGCTATATAAATGCAAACACACAGTTACATTTAAGATCAAACTTTGACCTTGCATGCATTTAAGCACAATCAAAGTAACTCCAAATCTCCAGAATATCTACATAATATGTATTTTATTACACATCACATAGAGTAAGAGGAATTAGACACAAGACGGAGTACATTGGCACTTTTTAATTTCCCCTTCAAGCACCTGATTAAATCATCCTGTACGGATGGCATGACACAGCCCAGGAATAACTCAGAGATTCCTGACCAGTCAGCCAGTTCACACTGAAAAGTGGCCATCCCTACTGGTGTTAAAACCTATAGCAAGGATCGTGTGATTTGTATGGTTGTCACTGTACAGTAGGCTCCAGTTCAGCACACAACACCAAGAGGATGGTTCTAGAAATTTTAAATTGGCTTATATGCCAGTCATCATCATGAGCAAAAAAAGAATTACAATTCATGAAAACTTGTTCCTTGCATAGCCAGCCACACTGCTGTACAGCCCCATAAAGGTTCGTCATACAGTGCAGAAATATGGACGGCATCTGCCACCTGCAATATGCCAAGATCACCTCACAGAAGTTGTATTTAATGTTGTTTTGTAAAATATTTAACAAATATTTAAGAGAGTGTTTCTTATTAAAAAATTGTATTTAACGTTAAAATGTTTCTTTTGTGACAATGTTTTAAAAAAAAAAAACCTAATTAGTATTTTGCAGATGAAGGACTATTTCATTATACACTCATGAAACTCAAATGGCTGGAAGATGGCTTACAGTGGTAAAATGCTTTTGAGTAAGGTGTTTGATGTCACAATTCTCTTCTGTAATTTCATTTATTTTATACTTGTCTCACATGTAATAGTGTAGTGAGGCGTACAGAAACTGTATCACTCTGAGGATTTAAAATCCAATTATTCAGAAACAATTAGGATCACCTTATTCCAGACATTCATTTTTTTCAATTGTGGAAGTTGGGGTTACTCATGGAGAAAAGAAGGAAAAGAGAATTAATAAAATAGAAATATATTTTGTAAGCTATATTAATGTTATTGACTATGTTGATCACAAAAATTATGAAACATATATATAAAAAGGTATCCAAATGTATTTGTTGAATATATCTTATGATGACAGAAAACAAACATAATCAGTAAACAGTACTTTAAATATCTAAACTTTGCATTTATAGTGTATAATTGTATTTGTTCAAAGTAAAATACTGAGGAAGGAAACATTGCAAAAAGTAAAAATATGGTAAATTAAAAATTATCAGTATTTGCTGAAGGAGTTGGAAATATTTCAATTGACTTTATCCAATTGTAATGGCTGTTCAAGCATTTCACTAAAGGCCAGTCTCTGAAGTATTTTATGGTGACAAGACCAAAAATGAACACAAGCAGTAACGTCTAAGGTTCATTTATTCATCCACTTATTCTTTTCCCATGCATTTATCAAGTAAATGGGAAGAGCCAAGCCAGGTTGGGGTTTCCCATTCAATGTAGAGTACAATTAAGTAAACCAGCTCGTTATGGCACAATTTAGTTGTACTACTGAACGTAGTAATCATGTCTTTGAGATGTTGGAATCCATATTGATACTTTTAACTGGGCTACAGATTTTTAACGTGTTACATCCATGCACTCATTGAACTGAAAAGCAGGTCATTTGAGAACAAACACAAATATATCAAATAAATTATATTTAACTATAAGCATAAATAGATAAGATCAAATCTATTGAGAAAAAAATGGATTTGTGTACAGTTCTGCCCTAATACCTATACTCCAAGTATAATTGGTGTAACATGGAGAAAAATATTACACTTAACATAATACTACATTTTTATATTAAGATACAAACAAAATAATTCAGCTTTCAAATTTACAGAACTGAGTTAGTTGACCAGAAGGCATAAGGATGGATAATTTAACATTTATTATGTGTACACTTTCTGTTTCATAAAGCACTGTAATAAAATACTAAGCATTTTAGAAGATGGGTTATATTTGAGTTGTAGCTAAAGAAATATTTTCACTAGTTATTACACTTTAGAAGGATGTCTCTGAAACACATTGGCAAGTTGCTCTCAGTGTAGCTTCTGAATCCATGATCCTTCAATTGCATCACTAGGGAGAAAAACTGAGGAGCATTCCTTTAGGCAAGGTGGCAACTAAAGCAGTACAGTAACATCACATAGAGATGGATCATACAGTGGCACCTTTCTTTTGCTGTAACAAATAATCATTAATTGAAGATGACTGTGTAGCGGGGCCACATAGTTAGTGTTGTTAAATGTCAGTTCTGAGTGCGTCTCGTTTCATTGTCCCGTTTGCTGTTTGTATGTGTATCAGTTAATCCCGTCCCCGTAAAGGGGGACGGATGATGGAAGGAGACCACAGCCGCATACCTGGAAAACACCTGTTCACGATTAATCAATTACTGCCATCACAGGACTATTTAAGCCAGCAGGAGAAGGAGAGGAGAGGAGAGAAGGAGATTTTTTTCACATTCACGACCACGAGCCATCTGTACCTGTTATATTCCACATCTCGCATTTCCATCCAGTTTGTTTTTCTATCCGCCGGACTTGCTTCAAGAACCTCATCACAAGAGACCCCAGGGTCGGAATTAATCATCCACCACACACCGAGGATTCACGGTGAGGCTGCTCCATTTTGTCCGGGGAAAATCAAACAACTCATTTTTCGCTAATTCAGTCAACCGCATTCAGGACAGTGTTTTATAACCGGACTCAAGTTTACATTCATTTCAGTATCTCATTCAGTTTTTGTTATTCGTGTTGTGTGTTTATATGTTACAGGGGCAAGGGAGGGTTTTTGTTGTATTTATATTTGGTGGTGTCTTGTTGTTGCTGGGGTGGAGGGATATTTATATTTATATCTGTTTTCTATTTTTTGCATGTCTTGTTGTTTCATTTAATACATTTAATCTGTTTAATTTTACATCCTGCTTTTGTGTACTTATATTTACACCGTCGATTGTGGGGAAAAGTTTAATTGGTTAGAAGTACGGCTTGATAGTTAGATTCTTTCTCAGTAAATTATCCAGGCCACAGGTCTTGGAGGTGTAGCTGCCGGCTGGGTAAAGGGGTCGGCTGTTACAACTGTAAGACCAAAAAAAAACAGTTTGCTGTTTACCATGACAGAATTCATTTAAAGAACGATGTATAATACTTCCATGTTACTAAGCTTTTTTCAAACACACATTTGAGCAAAGAAAATAATGACATTTGTTATTTAAAATACCACTGGATTTCATATCATGTAAAGATTTTCCTCTGTCCTTGCAGTTTCTGGTTTAAATAGTTGAAAAAGATTTGTCTATGTATTTTTCACTTAGTATATTCTTCTGTCCTGCTTCCATGGTCTGATCGCCTCTATGTGTTCCTCATTCTTTCATTGCAATAAATTTGAGTTACAGCTGGACAGGGTGATTGTCACGTGATATAAGCTTCATCTATTTTGAAAATGGATTTAGAAAACCTCTTTAGATGTCAGTAGACATACTTAAAGAATTGAACAAAGCACTGCATTGTAAGCACCAAGGTGGGTGGTAGGAATCAGAGGTAACTTACAGAAATAAATCTCAAGTTGGTTAACCAACAGGAGACAAAGAGTGCAGATAAGAGGAGGATGCTCTATTTGGAGTGAAGTCATCAGTGGAGTCCCTCTTGGGTTTGTGCTTGGACCATTATTTTTTCTGATTTATATTAATGACATTAATTCTGGTTACTAAACTTGTGAAATTCACAGATGACTCTAAAACTGGAGGAATGAGAGACACTGAGAAGGCAGCAAAATGAATTCAAAAAGACCTGGATAAGCTTCAGAACTGGGCAAACACTTGGAAAATGCAGTTTAACACAGAAAAGTGCAAAGTGCTACTCGTGGGCAAAACAAACATCAATTATACATACAAGATGGGAGACACTGTCTTACAGGAAACAATCACTGAAAAAGATCTGAGCGTTTATGTTGACCCATTTTCATTGTCTAAGCAATGTGAAGAAGCAATTAAAAAGACCAATAAAATGTTATATCATAAAAACTGTTGAATATAAATCAGTGGAAATTACGCTTAGACTATCTAATGCATGGGTCCCCAACCCCCGGTCCGCAGCCCACTACTGGGCCGCAGCCGTCTGAACTGCCGGCAACAGAGACTCACTCAGACTTTTCAGAACGCTTGGCGGGCGGGGCTTTGCAGCGGCGCAGGGAGAGGAGAGAGACCGAGGTGAGAGAGTATTACAACAAAGTATTTTTATGGTCCTGACAGTTTCCCCATATGACACGAGTCTCTAGAAATCTCGTTACTACGAAGTACATTCAGCAGGTACTATCATTACAACGAAGTGACCTTGAAATGCTTGAACGAATCATCCACAGAGCAGTTAGATCTGTGGTCGCAGCTCAGTTGTGCACATTTGCACAACGATCCCCAAACAGAAACATTGTAAAAAAAAAATTCTTTTTTCGAACATTCCTTGTACTGTTTTTTTTTTTTGCTGTTTTTGTTTTCTGTGGTTTTCAGTGATACCTTTTGTTTATTGCTTGTCAACATTTCAAAAACATCCATTGGAATTTAACTCATTGTCACCATTCTATAGAAACGGCAGACACGAAAAAAACGATAACAGTGTTAATGTTTGTGATGTGCAATCTGTTGGAATGACAAATGCAATGCATATGTCTTTGTTATATGCAAATAAAAGAGAAAAATCTCGGGTTGCAAACGTATGCAAACTGCTTAATAACTTAATAATAATAGAAATGTAATGTAAATTGTGTATAAAACTGCCCTACGAACCTGCGCCAAATCCTCAAACCCCCCCAACCCCAGTCCCTGGAAAAATTTGCTTCTAGTAAAGTGGGCCATGCGGTCAAAAAGGTTGGGGACCACTGATATAATGCACTAGTGAAGACACGTCTGGAGTACTGTGTACAGGTTTGGTTACCATGCTAAAAAAAAGACATAGCAGCACTAGAAGCTGCGCGGAGGAGAGCAGCCAGGTCCATTTTAGGATTTAAGGACATGTCCTACTCTGTCAGACTCAGAGAATTAAACCTGAGTAGTCTTAAGCACAGAGGACATGGTGGCTTAATCTAGGTATTCAAAATCCTCAAAGGGAATGATAAAGAAGATTCCGTCAGCTTAAGGTGAATCACATATTCAAGGACACTGGTGGAAATTAAGGTGAAGTCAATTTAGCACTGAAGCCAAAAAGAACTTTATCACATAAAGAGTTGTGGGAATCTGTAATAAATATACAGAGACACTGCAGTTGAAGCAGAAACTTCAACAAGCATCTGGATGAAGTATTAGGACAGTTTGATGGATTGGATCTCCTTTCATTTGTAAAATTTCTTATATTCTTATGTTCTAAAATATCTTAAAGGATGTGACAAATGCTGTTTTCCTGAGATTGTCACCTGTTAGTGTAATGATCTTGACTTTGAACAATACAAAAGAATGACAGCCTCTAAAATGGCCACAGAAACAGGCCAAAAACCTTTTGTAGCTAGCACAGAAAAAGCTAACTCCAGATCCAGTCGGTGTCTTACTGCTACTTCCAGGTTACATGCTAATAAGCCCAGATAAATGCCAAACAAGAGAGTGAAACCATTTAAAATACTGGCTTGCTAGTAAAAGGCAATGGAAATCTTTATCAAGAAGATTTTTTTTAACAAAAAAAGAAAGATAACAAAAGAAAAATGCACAAAAATCTCAGAAGAGCGAAAAGGAATTGCCAACAAAGCAATCCTTAAGCAAGCAGATCCTAAAAACATACTTCAATAAGAAAGCACAGCAATATTCACTCTTCTAAGAGGCTCCCTCAATGAGCCACATGTGCCTCACATCCCTGCCTGCTTTCAAAGACTGCATTGATCCCATAGCTGTGAGGCTGGGGTGGTCCTACCTATTGGGGTTCCTTCTATAAAACCCAAGCAACAAAATGATGTTTAAAGAAAAAGTACATAAATAAACATAACAAAAACAAAAATACATTAAATATTAAACTTAATAAACAGAAGAATATTAACTGAAATAATAACAATAAATGACCTGTACTGAAAAATGAATGAAAAAGACATATAAGAAATATAAACATTTATAAATATTTAATATCCATATTACTAACCGAGAAAGCTAAACCGGATGGACGCAGGGACATCCGGCCATGGGCCGTAGCGGCAAAAAGACGTACTGCGCAGGCGCCACAAGAAATGAGGGGCCGCGAGAGGCGGATGAGGGGCCGCGAGAGGCGGACAAGACCACAGAAAAAAGGAGTGAGCACAGAAAAAAGGAGTCAAAGAAATGAGGCGCCGCGAGCACAGAAAAAAGGAAAAGGCACAGAAAAAAGTAGTCAAACGCAGGCGCCGCACGAAACCCATTGCACACGAAACTAGCACACAAAAAAAAAGAAGACGCTCGCGCACAACAGCAAGGCACCCCCCCCCTCCTACAGGCACCGGACGGGACACACACCAAGAGGGGGATTCAACAAGCCCCTGGAACACAAAAAAAAAGAACACAAAACCACCCCACACACCCTACAAGCAACGGACGGGACACACACAAAGAGGGGGATTCAACAAGCCCCTGGAACACAAAAAGAAAGAAGACGCTCGCGCAACAACAATCCTCACCCCCCCCCCCCCCCCCCCCCCACACACACATCAATAAGAAGTGACACCCAAAGCCACATTGCTAAAGGAAACGTCCATATTAAACATACGTCATCTCAACACCTTCACACTAGGCAGCATAGGTGTCAGCATAGGTGGATCTCCTTACAATAAAGCACTATTAACCGTTCAACTGCAGAAAAGGCTACATATTAACAGTGAGTGCGATCCTCCTTATTACTTATCCATATTTCGCATGCTGAGGAACAAACAAGTCATGAATACACGGTCACGGGTACAAAACGATTCAGATCGGATAACGGGACCAAACACACGAACACGAATGAAACAACAAAATACATGGCGGCGCATACAACGCGCTTCGGAAACTCCGGGAGAAAAAATGTCTCGGATCAAAAAAACGCAAAGCTCAAGTAACCCCGTTACAGAGACGTGCCCAAATGGACAGACACAATGAACGTAGACGCATACAGCGCGCGTCTCAAAGTGCTGCATCGAAACAAGCACGATTTCAAACCGAAAGAGCTCGCGTCTCAGACATACAAAAAAGGGAGCGAAGAGACAGAATAAATGAACGCAGACGTGTACAACGCGCATATGAACTGCCAGAAAACAAGCAAGCAAGACTCCAAAAGCAGAAAGCTCAACTGACCGACATACAAAAACGGACAAGGCTCGATACAAACAATGCACGACGTAGACTGAAACGGACTTTTCGCAAAGCGGAGGCGAATCAATTAAAACTCCAAAATAGCGCGTCACGAATAATGGACATGCAACAACGCGGCACTCAAACGCCACAAGCAAAACATGCCCGTCGCGGACATCAACGCCAGACACCTGCTAAACGCTTATGCCAGTTGGCTGACAACGCCTTCAATAATGAGTCCACTATTGAGAAAAATTCATTGGGATTAATGAATGTCATTTGCAATCATTATCATTCACTTAACTTCCCAGAAGAAACAACTGGCAATACAAATAATGAATTTACACGTTGTTGTCAAAAGGGTCAGATTAGACTGCCTCCTTTACATTCATATCCTGAATATCTACAGAAGCTTCTAACTAACGATGTGCCTGAAAGTAAAAACTTTATGAACTGCATTAGATCCTACAATAGTTCATTTGCTTTTGCATCTACCGGAGTACATATCAGGCCACCAAAAGGCAATGGCCCATACTGCTTTCGCATATGTGGACAAATATTGCATCGCATTGGAACAGTGCACCCTGAAACAAATCAACAACGCAAATATGCACAAATCAACATCCTAGATCCAGATGAGGCAATCTATCAACGAATGAACCTTCCTGAAAACAAACAATGCACAGAGCTTATAATGAGAAACATCACTCATGTCATAAACAATCACCCATTAGCTAAGTCTATAAAAATGCTACATGAGGTTGAAAAGGAGGCCAATACAAAAGCAAATGCAGAAGGTATAGCAGCAACCATCTTTACTACTAATGTTGTATACAAAGAAATATTCCAATAAAACATTACTCTATGCCAAACACTCTATTTGTTATTTCTATAGGCATCATCCAAACCTGCACACTATTCTATATCTAATTCATACATCTCACTCTTTGTCATGCCCCAACGCCAGGGGTTGGCGAGCGAAGCGAGCAGGGGGCGGAGCCCCCTAGTTGTTACATAGATCTGTAGCTTCAAGCATGTTAACCCACCAAATATCTTAGGCAATGTTGGTTACAGAATCTTTCAAGAAGAATCTCAAATAAAGAATGGAGTTTATCCATGCGCAAGATAAATTCTTCTTCTTCAGTCCGTAATATAGCTTATTATTGCATGCTGCACAGCTATTTAAAAAAAATAAAATAAGATATAGAAAAGGTGGTGTCATTAAGCAGCTATCTCACTGCTTTGTAATGTGCTACTCTAAGAGCTGATGTAATCTGTCTCAAATTATTTAATAGCATTATTTGTAACACTACCAGATGGGATAACAATATGCAATAAAATAAATTGATTTTGTTATCCCACAAAAGTGTCATTTTAAATGAGTTAAAACTAGGGAAAAATCCAGTTTTCTAAATGTGGTACAGTCCAAAGCTTGTTCAGAATTTGTAAATAATTAATTAATGCTCTTCTAAAATAAACATGCTTATACTGAAATATACACAAGGAACTGCCTCATGTTGAATTTCTTTTCACATACTGTAGCTCTCTGAATTGGGGAAGGGCACTGAATATACATTTTGACTTAATATTAAACAAATATTTGCAATGTTGCATTGATTATATTGTTGATTTGACAGGTGTTTTTCTTATGGTAATGTGTTTTATAAATTCAATACAACTTGGTAGGGGTAAATGTTTTTCACAAGAAATATAAAATTAAAATTTAAACCACTATGTGTGGGCACTTAGGTTTAGATGTACATGCTTGATAACCTGGATATTTGTTAAAAGAAAAAGAATTGGAAACTTAAAAATAACAAAAAATAGCAAGAAATTGTCAATATTAGTGCGTAACAATTTATGTGCTGCTGTTTAGATGCTAGTCTTTATACACTAATCGTGGTGCCTCAGCTAGGTATTTTATTTTTGCATTATTGCCCATTTTACATCTGTGATGTAAAAGTCTTGTCAATACATAACTGTAGCTGCAGAGACAACAGATGCCTAGAAACAGTTGGCTGGATTACACAGTGTTCATGACATAATATAAACATTTTTATAAACTACACAACAGGTAATCAATGTTTAATAAAAGAATAATAAAATCAATTTTAGTGACAGAGAGTAAAGTGGATATAATAGTTTTGTGGAACAAAAAAGATTTGGAAAATAGTTAAGGAATATATTTGCCAAAAACTATACAAATCATGCAGTTTGTAAATAAACAAAATCCTCATTTTCACTGATAGAAAAGACTAGTCATTCCACAACTTTCACATGCAAAATTCAAAGACAAGAATGCTAATACATTGAACCTATGGGAAATAGGGGGTTAGTATCCTGGAACACATTAATTAACACATTTATGTAAACTTTTTTTTTTTTTGCTGGTATAACAAACCATAGTTTCATTACCACCAAACTTACACCAGGAACGTTGTGGCACAAACTTCATTTAACACCTTTATTTTCTCACTAGCTGCAACACAGACTATGTACACAGGGAGCTATTTACTCTACAACATTAGGGTGAACAAGATGGGTGAAGCTCTTAGTAGGATACTAGCCACTCTTCAAACTTGGCATTATGACAGTTAGAAATTGTATTTTTCAAATGTACATCCTCAGGTAAAGAATTTTGTTTCGGTTTTTCACCAAAACTGAACTTAGAAATATAGTTTAGTAGTATAGCTACTTCGCTCTCTGTTCAAATCAATGCACCATTAATTAACAATACAATTACATTAATAATACTAATTGCTCAAAACACATCAGCATTTTGGTACTGAATAATCTTATTATGAAAACTGCACTATCCTAGACCACTAATTATAAATAAAAAAAAAGTCAAGTTCCCATCAGCTTTTCATGTTTTGTTTTGAGGCTTTTACTATGAAATTCAAATTGATTAGAGATATCTTCTGAGTGTGGATCTTTATTTATACTTTATATATGTATATTTATGTATATATGTGTTTCATATATATACATATATATATTGTGACAGTAGGGGGCGTGACTCCGTCCTGTAAAATAATTATAGGAGAACCGTGGGGAGACACTATACAAATGTTTCCCTTCCTCTCCTGGGACAATTTCGCCACATATGGTCCAGCCGATGACATTCATAGCACAGCTGCCGTCCTCCTGCTAGTTTCCCCCTGTGACAATAGAAACAGTACGGAAACTCTGGCTCCGCCCCTTTATCCACTAAGGAGGGGTCCACCACCACACATGAGCTCACAGCTCCCCGCTCTATTTTATCAGGAGACTCCCGTTTCTCTTTTGGGATCTCCTTTTTAATCTGGGGCTTGTCCACAGTCTGAGTCTCTCTATGTACAAGACAGAGACCCTTTGATGTTTGAACCCCTTTTGATTTAGAGATGACCGGTGTCGGTGTCTTTAGGATCGCATCGCTCTGGTAGGCAGCACTATTCAGCTGCTCTGGATCAATCGATCCTTCCCCCAAACACTTGGTCATCATTCCAAACTCTTTTGTAGGGCTCGAGGTTACTTGGCACCCACTATTGATTAATCGCGGGCCCATTTCACTCTGTATTTACGGTACCGGTAACTCTTACCTGTACCGCCGCATTAATCATTACGGGAGACTCCCTACCAAATCGCCACAGGTATTCCTCTAGCCTTTTAAAAGGCGCTTCGGCCGCTGCTCCCAGCTCCTCCACGATCTTCTTAATTGTCATTCTGATCTGCAAAAAACTATGCATGGGCTGGAGTAATTTTTCCAGCTCCCGCACGTCCGTATTATTAATTGAGTTGTCCAGAAGTAGGCTCGAGCCTACCTCCGCCGTGAGCCAATGAACACGCCCGCTCCTGGCACGTGCTCTGTGGGTTTTTGCAAAGGAATCTGGAATTTGGAGTTTTCTCTGGAGGCCCATGGTGCCTTCTCCGGCTGACTGCGATCCGCCTGTTTCAATTTATCGGCGGACCGATCAGTCATTTCCTGGACCTCCTTACCTTTACATGGGGTGAACGATGCTTCGCTCGCCTCCCCCTTCCCCTTCGGAAAGTCCAAGTCCGTCATTTCGTGGGCGAAGGATAATGCAGCAGGACGTGGACCTTCTCCGTCCCAGAATACCTCGGGGTAGGTCACGTGTGTTCCTTCAGCGATGTCGGCGACGACATGTCTTCACCCGGAAGTTTATTGAGATGGCCGCCTTCGTGCTCGGGGAAAATGCCTTTCTCTTGGCCTTTCTCCAGATCTTCTTCATCTGAGAGGTACGTGCTAGGAACAAATTTTATTAAATCAAACCAATTAGTGATTTTTCCTTCAGCACGTACCTCATTCTGGATGTGATGATCCGGCGAGTTTTTTCCCTGAAGACGATTGCCTCTCATCGTTTCGTCAGCGACGCTGATACTTCCGGGTCTGCCATTGCCGATCTGTGTTGCTTTCTTCTTCCCCATGATGGACTGGCAAGTGGGCTTGGCGTTTTCCTGCGTGCCGTGACGCTGTCTTTTGGGTTCTGTGCACAGAAATTTTTCTTTCAGGTTCTCTGCCAAACAGACGGCCAGAAAATCCTGCCGACTACGCCACTGTGACAGTAGGGGGCGCTGTCGCACCTCCAAACCCGCAGACAACACGCCAAAGCACCAGGTAAAAAAGTCCCAGTAATATTTATTATTACAATAATGTGCACAAAGCACCTGCACCTCCACAATACTCAAATAAATCAATAATCAACAATAATCAAATCCTCCACTCCACCCAGCAGCTCTGTCGCACTTCCTCCCATCTCCGGCTCAGCCTGCTGGGTTTCCCACAGTCCTTTAAATAGTCCTTCTGCCCTTCAGTCCATGTGATGCCATAGCACTTCCGGGTCAGATGAAAACTCTTCTTTTTTCTTCAGCCCAGAAGTGCTTAACACTAGAATTACCAGAGCCTACGAAAAAACTCGTAGATCCGGCCCACCTTAAATCGCTTCTTAAATCCGCTCACGCCTCTCCGCCAGCATCCTTTGTGCTTTAAATGTGCTGATAAAAGACAAGCTGCCAGCAGCCGGCTATTCCATCCCCCCACCGACTTAGAACGTGCGCAAAGTTTTCCCAGCTCATGCCTTTATTGATTATCTGGGAGTGAAGTGGAGTTTTAAACTGGAAATAATAGATCGTTATTTGGAACACACGCATTTCATGCGTGTTCCGTTTCTACAGTAATCTGTGTAAACACATTGTTAAAACAGAAACTTTTTCATATTTTAGTAATAAATGTTACCAAATGTAGTAGGCATAAACTATAGAATGTATAAAGCCCGAGTTCCAAAGATCAAATAAACACTTTCACAAAAGCTTCAAGGAGGGTACAACAGTTTCCGTGGTGTAGCATGCTAAGTTTTGCTTCTTAGAGCACAGCAGCTTTGCCATGCCTCACAGACCTGAGTTCGATTCCCCGCTGGGGATAAAGTGTTGCTTTTTTTTTTTCTTTTTAACCTCAAACGGACATAAAATTTATAAATTGGTATGCACGGTCAGTTAATGAGATCGTTATATTTTCATATGGGATGCTCCTTTTAAAATATTTTTTTAACAATTGAGACTGCAATTAACATGAACAACTGTCCCTAAAACTGTTATTTTACAGATCCATAACACACAGACAGACAGAGCACTGCGTAATAGAGAGACAGACAGGCAGAGATATATAAGAGATATATAAATAAACAGGGAAGACACATGTACTGAAAGAAAAAAAAGATCAACATGTGCGTTGTTCCTGCTGCACTGAATGAGCTCACGCGCTCTAACATCACCCCTCCCCCCATCTGACTCTCTAAGTAACAGCACAAGTATTCACAGCGCATCACTTTTTCCACATTTTGTTATGTTACAGCCTTATTCCAAAATGGATTAAATTCATTTTTTTCCTCAGAATTCTACACACAACACCTCATAATGACAACATGAAAAAAGTTTACTAGAGGTTTTTGCAAATTTATTAAAAATAAAAAAATTGAGAAAGCTCATGTACATAAGTATTCACAGCCCTTGCCATGAAGCTCAAAATTGAGCTCAGGTGCATCCTGTTTCCCCTGATCATCATGAGATGTTTCTGCAGCTTAATTGGAGTCCACCTGTGGTAAATTCAGTTGATTGGACATGATGTGGAAAGGCACACACCTGTCTATATAAGGTCCCACAGTTGACAGTTCATGTCAGAGCACAAACCAAGCATCCTTTCCACATTTTGTTATGTTACAGCCTTATTCCAAAATGGATTAAATTAATTTTTTTCCTCAGAATTCTACACACAACACCCCATAATGACAACATGAAAAAAGTTTACTTGAGGTTTTTGCAAATTTATTAAAAATAAAAAAACTGAGAAATCACATGTACATAAGTATTCACAGCCTTTGCTCAATACTTTGTCGATGCACCTTTGGCAGCAATTACAGCCTCAAGTCTTTTTGAATATGATGCCACAAGCTTGGCACACATATCCTTGGCCAGTTTTGCCCATTCCTCTTTGCAGCACCTCTCAAGCTCCATCAGGTTGGATGGGAAGCGTCGGTGCACAGCCATTTTAAGATCTCTCCAGAGATGTTCAATCGGATTCAAGTCTGGGCTCTGGCTGGGCCACTCAGTGACATTCAGAGAGTTGTCCTGAAGCCACTCCTTTGATATCTTGGCTGTGTGCTTAGGGTCGTTGTCCTGCTGAATGATGAACCGTCGCCCCAGTCTGAGGTCAAGAGCACTCTGGAGCAGGTTTTCATCCAGGATGTCTCTGCACATTGCTGCAGTCATCTTTCCCTTTATCCTGACTAGTCTCCCAGTTCCTGCCGCTGAAAAACATCCCCACAGCATGATGCTGCCACCACCATGCTTCACTGTAGGGATGGTGCCAGGTTTCCTCCAAACGTGACGCCTGGCATTCACACCAAAGAGTGAGACATCTTTGTCTCATCAGACCAGAGAATTTTCTTTCTCATGGTCTGAGAATCCTTCAGGTACCTTTTGGCAAACTCCAGGCAGGCTGCCATGTGCCTTTTACTAAGGAGTAGCTTCCGTCTGGCCACTCTACCATACAGGCCTGATTGGTGGATTGCTGCAGAGATGGTTGTCCTTCTGGAAGGTTCTCCTCTCTCCACAGAGGACCTCTGGATCTCTGACAGAGTGACCATCAGGTTCTTGGTCACCTCCCTGACTAAGGCCCTTCTCCCCCGATCGCTCAGTTTAGATGGCCGGCCAGCTCTAGGAAGAGTCCTGGTGCTTTCGAACGTCTTCCACTTACAGATGATGGAGGCCACTGTGCTCATTGGGACTTTCAAAGCAGCAGAAATTTTTTCTGTAACCTTCCCCAGATTTGTGCCTCGAGACAATCCTGTCTCGGAGGTCTACAGACAATTCCTTTGACTTCATGCTTGGTTTGTGCTCTGACATGAACGGTCAACTGTGGGACCTTATATAGACAGGTGTGTGCCTTTCCAAATCATGTCCAGTCAAATGAATTTACCACAGGTGGACTCCAATTAAGCTGCAGAAACATCTCAAAGATGATTAGGGGAAACAGGATGCACCTGAGCTCAATTTTGAGCTTCATGGCAAAGGCTGTGAATACTTATGTACATGTGCTTTCTCAATTTTTTTATTTTTAATAAATCTGCAAAAATTTCAAGTAAACTTTTTTCACATTGTCATTATGGGGTGTTGTGTGTAGAATTCTGAGGAAAAAAATTAATTTAATCCATTTTGGAATAAGGCTGTAACATAACAAAATGTGGAAAAAGTGATGCGCTGTGAATACTTTCCGGATGCACTGTATGCATTCACAATCCTGCTGACCTGCTCAGAAACCGTTGAACATTCCTGAAGATGCGCTATCAATATTATAGCAACATTTCCTTTTGAAAAAAAAATATAAATATAATATGGAAAGGCCCACACACAAGCTATACCAAAAGAAAGGCCAAAAAATTAGGATCTCTTCAAACTGAACGCTATCAGTACGAATATTGGCTTTGTGATTATTCTAAAAGCAGCAAGCTATTCTGCTGTCCCTGTCCATTGTTCTTACCAGTCAATCCATAAGGCCAAAAGCTACTGAGACCTGAACAATTTAATAACAACATTCTCATAGCATGTAAAATCAGCTTCTTATATCTACATCTAAATAGCACTAAAGACACTTCAGAATTTCAGGATTGACATGACACTAAATGAGCATCAGAGGCTGAATATCAGCATGCATAATCTCAAAGTCAAAGAAAACCATGCGATTCTGAAAATGATGATTGATACAGTGTGCTACCTGGTAACATAAAGGGGTAGTATTTTGTACCACAATGAGAGGGCTAGCTTAACAAGTCATGGAAATTGTGTGACGCTTTTGTGTTCATAAGAATTACTTATGAATGCTTTGAAATAGCTTCATTTTTTTTTGGTCCGGCACCACTTGATTTATCAATATGGGAACACCCACACATATGGTAGACCATTCGACTCGTTTTGTTGTCTCGTAACACAAAACATCAATGTTTTTATGGTTCCCCCATATTTAACCTTTTAGACTCGAAAAAAACTTTTTTTGTCCATTTTGGACCATATTTTGTGCAGGAAATTACACCCTTCTGATAAAGAATAAACCAAGAGGCGTCTTCAGCCTAAATGATCAGAAGGACTTAAAACTGTGCATTCACATCAACTAACCTCTGGGGTTCACCCTGTTTTAGGATAGGAGGGGCCAAAGTTATAAAAAGTTTTACAAAACTTTGAAAAAATGAGGATCAGTAATATAGGCAAGTGGAATGCCGTTTTATGCTATTTCAAGGTTGTTGATCATGAATATGAGAATATGTTTGTTAACTAATTCTTTACCAGTGGTCCTAGATATTTAAGAGCCACTACCAGAAAGTTAAAAATTACAAACAAAATCATGTGGGGTACCATTTTAGAATATTTCAAGGTCAGTGATTAGGAATATAATATGATGGCTTCGCATCCCAAGTTCTCCCAGCATAGTGAACGCTTTGAGTAGTGAGAAAAGCGCTATATTTTGCACAACTATTCTCGTTTATCATGTAATTCTACCTCATGAAGTAAATCATTACATTTCATTTAAGCACTCCAAATTAGGACTGCTTACATTAATTCAGACTTTTTGCCTATGGCAACCGAACGGTTTGACGACCTAGCAATATGTTTGGGGTCCTCACCTGTCTTTTGAGAAACTTCAAATAGAATATTTCATAGTGGCATTCAATGATGTCCTCAGAAGTGATATCAAAAAAGATCCATTCTGCTCCATGTGTTGTTGTTGATAATTCATATTTAATTCATAGTTTTGTTACCTTTCAAAAGGAATTTCTTTGGTAAAAAAAAAATTGGAGTAACCACTGGTTTATTAGTAGAGCCAATCAAAATTCTGTTACTGCTGGAAGGTTATTGGCAAATCAATATTCAAGATGTTGGTGTAAAATTTCAAAATATTGTAAATTTGAAATTTAAACTTTGAAATTATGAAAATGTGTACAAATACCTTATATTTGTCTGTATATTGAAATTGTTGCAAAATAAGTACTTTCCTATTTTTTAACAAGGTAGAAAGTGTATGCATGGCTTAACATTCCAAAGTGTTTGGTGACTGATTTGAAAGGTAGGAGTGTTTTCAATTATTTATTTTATTCATCAAAAAGATAGACATCACATTTTTATTTTTTAAATATTCTGTCACAGTGGTGATTGTGACATGTGATGGAGATTTGCTCACGCTTCTCCACTGTTGTTTGTACAGGAAGCACATGCAGGCAGAAGCTTTCCTGCCATTTCAGTCACTCAGGCTGACTATAGAGGATCTATTTGCCACCAGGAGAGGGTATTGGATGTGTAATAGAGAGAAGCACTGTATAAAAAATATACAAGCTGAAATAGCCTCTCACAAGCTAAATCGGAGACAGTACACTAATCTGCTGTTGAAATTGTACAAAATGTTATTTCTTTCTCTTTTAATTAAAGGTGACATGAAAAGGAGAGAGATGCTTGGTGAGGACAGACTGTAGTGTTCATTTAACCATCCATTTTATAAACCTGTTTATACAGGTTTATCCAGTAATAATTACCATCAAGTCCAAAGGTATTATGCGAAAAAGAAAATACTGCACTGTTTTAACGCTGATCCGTCTCCTGTCCGCTTCTCTTCATGCTCCATGACTCTGCCGGCCCTTGAGTTTCTTTTTTCTTGCTCCTCCCATTGCTGCCGAAGATCATGTGAACAACCAATATAGTTCGCACACAGAACCGATATAGTTCATACACAAAGTTGCGATTGGGTGCGTACACATAACAAGTATGTTTCATACGCAAAACCGACATAGTACACACATACAACCAATAGAGTTCAAGCACAAAACTGACATGTTACCCACAAAAGACCAGTATAAGATTGCATGAAACCAATAAAGTGCATATACAAATCTATTGTTAGACCGGCACAGAACACAAGCAAATAAAATTTCATACACAAACCGATAACATAGCGCAAACCGAAGAAGTTGACTGACAAACCAATAACAAATGTGCTGGAACCAGTGATATATACAGTACATGCAAATCAATATAGTTCATATGCAAACCAGTGGTATGTGTATGCAAACGGATATAGTTCAAGCAAAAACCGATAATATACAGTCACAAACCAATATAGTTTATATGAATGAAACCAGTATTACACACACACAAACAGATAGTAAATATTCATAAACCAATAGTGTTTACATGTAAACCAATAGATTACGCACAAAAATATATGATTAATGGCCTGTTTGGCCCCTCATACAGAAGGACCCTTGTCATTACCACTGAATTCAATCTGAAACTTTACAAAGTGTCTGTTTACCAGTTACTCATAACATATGACTGATGCAGTGTTTCATGTTGTCCAAAATAAAGTAATTCTAATCATTAGACTGTCAACATGAAGACTTCAGCCTCTTTTATGATCAGATTGAGCAGACGTGCTGAATTTAACAAAAAACAAGATTTGCAGAAAGCAACTGATAGAAGAGGGGAAGAGCAACCCCTGCTATGAAATACATGATAATGTCACTTTGAAGATAAAGGAAAGATTTGCCACATTAAAGAAACTCCATTTTATGGATTCAGTGGTCCGTACAACATTTAGTGTAATTTCATCACACTTTGATAAGAGAATGTCAAAATCATTTCTAAATACAGCACTTTAATTTTGTAAGATTCAGGGCTAATCTTGTTGGATTATAAAGTCTAAAATTGTAAGTTACAAATACTTGCTGAACATGTTTTGGTGCTAAAGTATCCAGAACCAACAAAATTACTTAAACAAAGAAATTCAGGGAACATTTAAATCACACATTGAACCTTGATTAACAAAATATGCATGAGGAAAATCCATCCATCCATCCATTTTCCAACCCGCTGAATCCGAACACAGGGTCACGGGGGTCTGCTGGAGCCAATCCCAGGCAACACAGGGCACAAGGAAGGGAACCAATCCTGGGCAGGGTGCCAACCCACCGCAGATGAGGAAAATCTTTACTGAATAATACTTTGAAATTCATTTAAAACAAAATGATGCAACAGTGGTCAATGGAAATGAACCCATTGAGGGCTAGATTCAACATCACACAAAAAATCAAAGTCAAAAATTGAAATCACAGACTGATCCAACTTGCATGAATTTCATCACACAAACTCATAATGTAAGTAGTGTGTATGTCCCCTATGTTCTTGTATGCACTTGTCTGGGTATGCTTCTGATGAGATGGCAGATAGTGTCCTGGGGGATCTCCTCCCAGACCTGGATCAGGGTGTCAGTGAGGTCCTGAACGGTCAGTGGTGCTACTTGGCATGACCAGATGAACCGATACTTAATGTACCAGAGGTTCTCAATTGGATTCTTGTCAGAGTTATGTGTGGGCCACTCAGTGGCATCAATGGTGTCGTCATCCAGAAACTGCCTGCACACTCTGGCCACATAAGGCCAGGCATTGTCCTGCACCAGGAGGAACCCAGGGTCCACAGCACCAGCGTAAGGTCTGACAGTGGCTCTGAGGATTTCATCACAGTACCTAACAGCAGTCAGGGTACTGTTGCCTAGCACATGGAGGTCTGTGCGACCATCCATGGATACGCCTCCCCAAATCATCACTGACCCACCGCCAAACTGGTCATTCTGGATGATGTCACAGTAAATGTTCACCACGGCATTTCCAGACTCTTTCACGTCTGTCACATGTTCTCAGTGTGAACCTTCTCTCATTATGAAGAGAAAGGGGTGCCAATGGCGGACGCTGCCAACTGTGGTATTCTCTGGTGAATGCCAATCAAGCTGCATGGTGATGGGCTGTGAGCACAGGTCTCACTAGATGACATCGGGCCATCATGCTACCCTCATGTAGACTGTTTGTAACAGTTTGGTCAGAAACATGCACACCAGCAGGCAGCTGGAGGTCATTTTGTAGGGCTCTGGCAGTGCTCACTCCTGTTCCCCCTCACACAAAGAAGCAGATACTGGTCCTACTGATGGGCTGATGGGTTTCTATAGCCCAGTCCACCCCTCCTTGTGTAACAGCCCATCTTTTGGTATCTCTTCCAAGCTCTTGAGACTGTGTTGTGAGTACCACAAACCTTCTTCTGACAGCATTTATAGATGTGCAATCCTGGAGGAGCTGGACTACCTGAGCAACCCAAATTGGCTACAGGTACCACCTCATGCTACCATTAGTGGCAAGGACACTAGCAAAATGTAAAATTAGAGAAAAATCAGGTCAGGAAGGGTAAGGAGAGAGCAGTTGTCTGTGGCCAACAACTGCAAAACCATTCCCTTTTTGGTGGTTGTCTTGCTGTTGCCTCTCTGGTATACCTGCTGTCTCTTTCATTTGCACTAAAGCAGGTGATGTTGATTCACAATCGCTTATGCTTCCTAACTGGACAGACTGATATCCCTGAAGCTTAAGTGACTTGGTGTTAGACTGTGATGATTAAGTATTCCTTAATTTTTTTGAGGAGTATGTTAATAATGGGCGGCACGGTGGCGCAGTGGGTAGCGCTGCTGCCTCACAGTTGGGAGACCTGGGGACCTGGGTTCGCTTCCCAGGTCCTCCCTACGTGGAGTTTGCATGTTCTCCCCGTGTCTGCGTGGGTTTCCACCGGGCACTCCGGTTTCCTCCCATAGTCCAAAGACATGCAGGTTAGGTGGATTCCATCCATCCATCCATTCTCTACCGCTTATCCGAGGTCGGGTCGCGGGGGCAGCAGCTTGAGTAGAGATGCCCAGACTTCCCTCTCCCCGGCCACTACTTCTAGCTCTTCCGGGGGAATCCCAAGGCGTTCCCAGGACAGCCGAGAGACATAGTCCCTCCAGCGTATCCTGGGTCTTCCCCGGGGCCTCCTCCCGGTTAGACGTGCCCGGAACACCTCACCAGGGAGGCATCCAGGAGGCAGCCTGATCAGATGCCCGAGCCATCTCATCTGACTCCTCTCGATGCGGAGGAGCAGCGGCTCTACTCTGAGCCTCTCCCGGATGACTGAGCTTCTCACCCTATCTTTAAGGGAAAGCCCAGACACCATACGGAGGAAACTCATTTCAGCCGCTTGTATTCTCGATCTCGTTCTTTCTGTCACTATCCATAGCTCATGACCATAGGTGAGGGTAAGAACATAGATTGACTGGTAAATTGAGAGCTTCGCCTTGCGGCTCAGCTCCTTTTTCACCATGACAGACCGATGCAGAGCCCGTATTACTGCGGATGCCACACCGATCCGCCTGTCGATCTCATGCTCCATTGTTCCCTCACTCGTGAACAAGATCCCGAGATACTTGAACTCCTCCACTTGGGGCAGGATCTCGCTACCAACCCTAAGAGGGCACTCCACCCTTTTCCGGCTGAGGACCATGGTCTCGGATTTGGAGGTGCTGATTCCCATCCCAGCCACTTCACACTCAGCTGCGAACCGATCCAGAAAGAGCTGAAGATCACGGCCTGATGAAGCAAACAGGACAACATCATCTGCAAAAAGCAGTGACCCAATCCTGAGTCCCCCAAACCAGACCCCCTCAACGCCCTGGCTGCGCCTAGAAATTCTGTCCATAAAAGTTATGAACAGAACTGGTGACAAAGGGCAGCCCTGGCGGAGTCCAACTCTCACTGGAAACGGGTTCGACTTACTGCCGGCAATGCGGACCAAGCTCTGGCACAGATCGTACAGGGACTGAACAGCCCTTATCGGGGGTCCGGTACCCCATACTCTCGGAGTACCCCCCACAGGATTCCCCGAGGGACATGGTCGAATGCCTTTTCCAAGTCCACAAAACACATGTAGACTGGTTGGGCAAACTCCCATGCACCCTCCAGGACCCTGCTAAGGGTGTAGAGCTGGTCCACTGTTCCACGACCAGGACGAAAACCACACTGTTCCTCCTGAATCCGAGGCTTGACTATCCGATGAACCCTCCTCTCCAGAACTCCCGAATAGACTTTTCCAGGGAGGCTGAGAAGTGTGATCCCTCTATAGTTGGAACACACCCTCCGGTCCTCCTTCTTAAAGAGGGGGACCATCACCCCGATCTGCCAATCCAGAGGCACTGTCCCTGATGTCCATGCGATGTTGCAGAGACGTGTCAACCAAGACAGCCCTACAACATCCAGAACCTTGAGGAACTCCGGGCGTATCTCATCCACCCCCGGGGCCCTGCCACCAAGGAGTTTTTTGACTACCTCAGTGACCTCAGTCCCAGAGATGGGGGAGCCCACCTCCGAGTCCCCAGGCTCTGCTGCCTCATTGGAAGGAGGAAGCATGTTAGTTGGATTGAGGAGGTCTTCGAAGTACTCCCCCCACCGACCCACAACGTCCCGAGTCGAGGTCAGCAGTGCACCATCATCACCATATACAGTGTTCACACTGCACTGGACCAGAATCTCCTCGAAGCCATCCGAAAGTCGTTCTCCATGGCCTCCCGAAACTCCTCCCACACCCGTGTTTTTGCCTCAGCAACCACCAAAGCCGCATTCCGCTTGGCCTGCCGGTACCTATCATCTGCCTCCAGAGTCCCACAGGACAAAAGGGTCCTGTAGGACTCCTTCTTCAGCTTGACGGCATCCGTCACCGCCGGTGTCCACCAACGGGTTCGGGGATTGCCGCCACGACAGGCACCAACCACCTTACAGCCACAGCTCCGGTCAGCCGCCTCAACAATAGAGGCTCGGAACATGGCCCATTCGGACTCAATGTCCCCCCACCTCCCTCGGGATGTGGTCGAAGTTCTGCCGGAGGTGGCAGTTGAAGCTACTTCTGACAGGGGGCTCTGCCAGACGTTCCCAGCAGACCCTCACAACGCTTTTGGGCCTACCAGGCCTAACCGGCATCCTCCCCCACCATCGAAGCCAACTCACCACCAGGTGGTGATCAGTTGACAGCTCCGCCCCACTCTTGACCCGCGTGTCTAAGACATGTGGCCGCAAGTCCGACAACACGACCACAAAGTCAATAATCGAACAGAGGCCTAGGGTGTCCTGGTGCCAAGTGCACATATGAACACCCCTATGCTTGAACATGGTGTTTGTTATGGACAATCCGTGACGAGCACAGAAGTCCAATAACAAAACACCACTCGGGTTCAGATCGGGGGGGGGGCATTCCTCCCAATCACGCCCTTCCAGGTCTCACTGTCATTGCCCACGTGAGCATTGAAGTCTCCCAGTAGTACGAGGGAGTCCCCAGAAGGTATGGCCTCTAACACCCCCTCACAAACGCACAAACAACAGTTAGGACCCGTCCCCCCACCCGAAGGCGGAGGGAGGCTACCATCTCGTCCACCGGGGTAAACCCCAATGAACAGGCTCCAAGTCGGGGGGCAATAAGTATACCCACACCCGCTCAGCGCCTCTCACCGGGGGCAACTCCAGAGTGGTAGAGAGTCCAGCCCCTGTCAAGGAGATTGGTTCCAGAGTCCAAGCTGTGCGTCGAGGTGAGTCCGACTATATCTAACCAGAACCTCTCGACCTCACGCACTAGCTCAGGTTCCTTCCCCTTCAGAGGGGTGACATTCCACGTCCCAAGAGCCAGCTTCTGTAGCCGAGGATCGGACCACCAAGGTCCCCGCCTTCGACCACCACCCAACTCACACTGCACCCGACCTCCTTGGCCCCTCCCATAGGTGGTGAGCCCATGGGAAAGGTTAGGTGGATTGGCGATTCTAAATTGGCCCCAGTGTGTGCTTGGTGTGTGGGTGTGTTTGTGTGTGTCCTGCGGTGGGTTGGCACCCTGCCCGGGATTGGTTCCTGCCTTGTGCCCTGTGTTGGCTGGGATTGGCTCAAGCAGACCCCCGTGACCCTGTGTTCGGATTCAGCGGGTTGGAAAATGGATGGATGGATGGATATATTAATGATCCAAGCTACTGGAATATTTGAGGATGAGTTGTTTGCTTTGAAATGGATTCAAAATTACTGAGGAAACTAGGCACCCATCCTTGGACCTTCCATATACAGAATATTGTGAAGAAGAAGCTGGTGAACAGTGCTGTGAGAGACTTTGCCACACAGCTAAAGGGACTAGTCAACCTGACCATCAGTCAGCAGTACATCTTAGGAGAGCATTAGTAGGATTCAAGAGCTAAATTCCAGCAGCATGATATTTCATAGCCAGGCCAGCTCTGTCTGTGCTATGAGCCCACCTGATAGCCGTGGTTCAGTGCCTTACCCTTCATTGTTGTTGGTTTGCATATATGGTCTATTAATATACTGTACTTATAAAGATACTACTATAAAAATAATAAAGTGTGTAGAATGGAGAAAATTATACATTTCAAAATCTTCCTAATTATGGAGGTTCAGTGCTTTAAAATGTAGTAAGTTAACGGGAAAATGAGGTGAGATTTTAAGGGCCTAAGGGGATTATACAAAGTGTAAAATGAATATAATTAATATCTAACTGCAAGTCTAAAAAACATGTTAACATCTCACAATGTAAAACATGAGAACACAGGAACTCAAACATCAGAAACCTGTGTAAGAAATCATTAACCGAGTTATATGTGAATATGAAAAAGCAACAGGCAGCATACACTTCAGTTATTTTCTCAGAATGAACAAAAGATAGAAAATCTGGTAAAATGCATGTTGGGAGTTTTCTTTACCAAATTCCTTGCAATTGGACCCAAAATAGAAGAACAATGACACTATATTTAATTTCTTGCCAGGAGTTACATTATTCCACAAAACTGAGGTACTACAGAAATTTTTGTTCAATATGGGTAAAAGACGAAAATATCAGAAATTAACTGTGCCTGGCACCTTAACAAAAATATATGTTTAGATGTTGCTGATAGTAAGTTGTACACCTTAACTGCTACTTGGCTTTGTAAACCAATGGGACTTTTTGGGAAGAATCTCCAACCTGCTGTACTGAAAATATGGCACAGCTGTTTGGTCAAAAAAGGAAGATGGAAAAGAATGCCAAGTGAAGTCTTTTAATGATAGTTATAAAACCCCCTTTAAGGTACACCTCAAAAACTAACTTGTGTAAATTTAATCAAAATAACCCAGAAAACATACATTGTAATACAATATTTTACAGACCAAAATTAGGCTGCAAATTAAAGTTACATGTACCAAAGAGTGTCCATTATTTTTTTATTTTTGTTTTTATTTTGATATAAGAAAACTAAAAATGATAAAATAATTGCTGTTATACCTAAAAAGAATTTTATAATATTTGCTAAGTTGTTTTTAGAAAACAGGCTATTCTTATTAATGAAATGCATCCATTCAATCTCCTTTTTTACCCAAGTGGTATCAAATATACATGAAATCAGTCTTATGAATAGTGACATTTATGCTTAACTCTGAAAGGTTTTGATAAAGTGTACAAATATATTATACACTTCATATGATACATCTAATAAAAAAATAAAATTCTCTCTGATAAATTAAACAGTTTCAGATCACCATTTAAGCAATGATGAAAACCAAACAGTGCTAAATTGCATTTTAACAATATTAAAAAAAAATCATTGATATTGTCAAGAATTTTATTTTTCAGACCAATATAGGTAAGATTGTATAGGACTTCAAGTCACGTCTGAAACAGTCTTGCTGCTTTCAGAGCAACGTCAGTAAGCCAGTCAGTCAGTCAGTCATTGTTCAGCCCGTTATATCCTAACACAGGGCCACAGGGGTCTGCTGGACCCAATCCCAGCCAGCACAGGGCGCAAGGCAAGAACAAATCCTGGGCACCGTAGGGCACCCACACACACACACACACCAAGCACACACTAGGGACAATTTAGGATCACCAATGCACCTAACCTGCATGTCTTTGGACTGTGTGAGGAAACCGGAGCACACAAAGGAAACCCACACAGACACAGGGAGAATATGCAAACTCCACGCAGGGATGACCCGGGAAGCGAACCCGGGGCCCCAGGTCTCCCAACTGCGAGGCAGCAGCGTTACCCACTGCTTGGTGTGTGGGTGTGTTTGTGTGTGTCCTGCAGTGGGTTGGCACCCTCCCCGGGATTGGTTCCTGCCTTGTGCCCTGTGTTGGCTGGGATTGGCTCCAGCAGACCCCCGTGACCCTGTGTTCGGATTCAGCGGGTTGGAAAATGGATGGAGATATATATATATATATATATATATATATATATATATATATATATATATATATATATATATATATATATTTATATATATAAACAGTGACTCATCTTGCAAATAACAAATCCCAACATCCCAAACTCTACCTGACATTATTAGTAAGGCTTTCAAGATTGTTTAGAAGTAATTTAGATGACACAAGACAACAGACTGAAATATTTTATAGTGACTAATTAACAGAGCAGGACATTCTTACAAAGATATCTAAAGTGAAATTAAGTATTTGTCATATAAACACAGTTCTAACTGGATTACTGAAAAATTGAATCACCATATACTTACAATGCATAGTCAGTTATTTACTGAAGAAATTGGATTTTAGAGCAGAATGTGCTTAATTAAAAAACAATTGCAAACATACCTCACTATTTCAAAATACTGACATTGTAATTTCTGCCACTTAATAACATAAAAAATAAGTTTATAGGTGGATATTATAGTCATGGGAGACTTTAACTACCCAAATAATAACTGGACTAACTTTGCAAATAGCGAAGTACAAAAACAGGAGTTTTAAGACACAATCAGTGACTGTTTCTTAACACAGTTATTTTCAAACACCAATGTAGTGTGAAGCCTCTCAAGATTCAGTATTTTTTTTAACAGTCAGGACAGAATTGAGGATGTAGATATCATTGAACCACTAAGTTCAGTGACCATAATATAATACAGTTCTCAGTGTTTTGGAAGAGTTTGACTGCAGAGACTGAAAATATTAAGTTTAACTTTGGAAGAAGTGACAAAGCCTAAAAGGGATAAACTGGGATAAGCTTTTAAATCCAGATAGTCCAGGAACAGTGTAGCAGGTTTAAAAATATTTTACTCATAATGTAGGACAGGTACATCCCAAAAATTGAAATTAGAATTAATTTTTTTAAAACTCTGTGGGTAAGTAAGGAGGTAAAAAAGAAGTTGCAAAGGAAAAAAAAACTGTTGTATAAGGCATATAAGACAGATAACTCCAATGCAAATTAAAACAGCATGAGGATAACCATTAAGGAGGATATTAGGTAAGCTAAAAGGATGTTGGAGAGGAATATAGCAGATAAGGCAAAAGATGACACAAAGAGATTCTTTCAGTATTTTAGTAGAAAAAGCAGTCAATGAGAAAGTGTATCAGGAACAGTAAAGAGGATTTAAAATATATAGACACTGAAAAAGCAGATACTCTAAACTTGCATTTTTCTGAGGTCTTCACATGTGAGGAAGTAGATAACCAGTAGTAGTACTGGTAGTAACCAGTAGATAAGCAGTAACAAGGACTACTAAGACAGTAAATTGAAAGTACACCTTATGAGAAGGATTTAGGATTTGTATCAACTTCCAGACAGAGTTCAGAAGCCATTAAGAAGGCTAAAAGAATGTTAGGTTATATAGCATGATGTGTAGAGCACAAGTCAAAGGAGGTTATACTTACAGTAAGCTTTATAACACATTGCTAAGCCATCACCTGGACTATTCACACATGAAAATGGTAACAATTCTTGTTAAGTTCAGAAGCATCAAGAGACACATAGAGAAAGATAGAAAGTAGCTTACGTCAACTTGTTCATTCTACTTAGACACCTTTTTCAAGAAGTGCAGTGATTTAAAAAGGAAATAATGATGTCTTTACCATAATAGTGGTTTACATCCCACTTGTTGGTGAATTACCACTATCTACTGCACAGGAATGTAGGGTAGAAATAGCAAATTCAGATTCTCCCACCCAGACCTGTTTTGACTAAAAGTGTAATTATCATACTGCATATCTTATTTGACCCCTTTTTCACTCTTAGAATCTCTCTCACTCACTATATATATATATATTTTCTAAATCAGTTTTACTCGTTCTTTAATGTTTTTGAGACAGACCATTACCACATGTTGTACTATTTCTGTAGTATATGACCCAGTATGTTAAAGTCTTAGCTTTACCATCCATGCATCCTCCTTTCTGTTTCAGAAATTTTTCTTGCACTGCCTAATGTAATTTATGGTACCACCTACTGTAAGCCTTACTCTTTCATCCCATATCATGTACCATTTCTTTAACCCCAGCCACTCTTATGTTTATGTCCTAATTCAGTGGGGAAGGTACTAATAGGTAAGGCATACACTGACCTCAAAAATGTTTAAAAAACACCAAACTACATGACATTTGACAGAATTTGTTTAATAATATTATTCATTTAAAAAAATATATAATAATGCACTGCCCTTCTTTACCTTGTGACAGATAGGGGCGCTCTCACTCCCTTGAACCCTCAGACAATACGTCAGACACCAGATAAAAGTCCAAAATGTTATTTATTATAATAATAAAGCACAAAGCACCACCACTCCACAAATCTCCAATAAACAATACACAATCAATAATCCTCCACTCCCAGATGCCACCCTGCCTCCCAACTCAGCTCAACATCTGAGATCTCCCACAGTCCTTTAATAGTCCGTGACCCGGAAGTGCTGCTGAACCCTCAGTCCATGTGACTTCCTAGCACTTCCGGGTCAGATCAAAAGCTCTTCTTTTCATCCCGGAAGTACGTCATTCCCTCTGTCGCTGTGACTAAAACGCACTTCCGGGTTATAGGGCACATAATAGGGATTAATAAAGTATCTATCTATCTATCTATCTATCTATCTATCTATCTATCTATCTATCTATCTATCTATCTAATAGTCCCTGGGCCTCCCTGCAGCGACTCCTGGCGGCCCCCATGGTATCCAGCAGGGCTGTGCATTAAAAGTCCACTGTCCATAATTCCCTTCGGGCATCTCCATGCTGTAAGGAGGGCTCCATCTGGCGGCCTGGGGGTGTTGGCCGGGATGAATTGCCGGCCATATCTCACCACCTAGACTTTATCTTTTCTTGTTTCACATTTAAAGAAATAGCCTTTTGTTTTATCTTAGGCTTTTCCAACTAGTTCACAATCTGGTTTGGATCCATGATGCCAAGGATAATGTGAGAAGACATGTGAGCAACACACATGACAAGAAGAGCACACTTAAACCGTGCTGCAGCCTGTGGGTTAAATCAAGTCTTGTTTGGTTAGCTGCCATGAAGATACTGTCTCGATACAGCAGCATTAGCTGTGGAAATAAGAGACTGGAATTGTATGTCACCAACATGTAGCCTGCCAGTGCCTTCTATACCTAACCATAAGCTCTCCATTCTGTAGTAGTATCTTCTTGGGCTACACTGAGGTGCACTTGGAGTGACTGAGTAAAACATGTTTTACAGGTTGAAACAGGCAGATTACCTCCAAAGTTACACTGGAAGCAAATGTGTTTAACATATTTGAGAGGAAACATTGGGCTCAATTTATTTATTTTGTTTATTTATTTTATTTACTTATAAAGCACTTTAAAAACAACCTCAAGGCTGACCAAAGTGCTGTACAAAGAAAAACAACACATAAACACATAAGAACTGAAGAGATTCTTAATAGAAAGTATAAAAAGTATACAAATAGCCAACATATTATACAGGGTTAAAAGCCAGAGAGTAAAAATGTGTTTTTAAATAGGATTTAAAGGCAGCTAGCGAAGGAGCCTGCCTAACGTGCAAAGGCAAACGTTTCAGAGTTTTGGGGCTGCAACTGAAAAAGCTCAATCACCTCAGAGTTTGCATCGTGCCTTGGGAACGCGTAAAAGCATTTGGTCTGCTGACCTGAGAGAGCGAGACGGTACGTAAGGGTGCAGCAGTTCTGACAAATAAAGAGGGGCACACCCATTAAAAGATTTAAAAACAAATACAAGGATCTTAAAATGGATTCGAAAACGAATTGGAAGCCAAAATCGGGGTAACATGCTCATGCTTTCTTGTGCCAGTTAAAAATCGAGCAGCAGCGTTTTGTACCAGCTGTAGGCGAGCCATGGAGGCCTGGCTAATTCCAAAAAGAAGCGCATTGCAGTAATCTAGACGTGATGTTATAAAAGCATGTATCACTGTTTCAAGGTTGCGCTTAGACAACACAGGCTTGTTTTTTGACAACCGCCTCAACTGGAAAAAGCAAGATTTTACCACTGCGTTCACATGGCTATCAAATTTTAAAGTGGAATCCATTTTTACACCTAAATTTGTGATCATGGATTTCTCAAATTAAGCCACAGTGGAAAGGTTGATGCAGGGGGTCCCACTGGTGCTATTGGGCCTAAATAGCATGACTTCTGTTTTGTTCTCATTCTCAATCAGTAATAAAGAATTATTGAGAATATTCCTATGCCATTAAAAATAGCTTGGACTGGGAAATTAAATTAGTTTTTGGAATACAATATTGAGACATAGTTTATAGACTGACAGTGGCTTGGCCAGGTACTCCACCATGGAAGTTTCCAGAGTCTGAAATAGATTTTTCCTTTGATGTGAAAAGGTAGAAACTACAGGAGTATGGGAATTATGGACAAATAAATAAAAATATATTTACAACAGGGATATTATTCATATCTATATACAAATGTGTCAGAGGATCCAGTTAGTGGAAATGTTGGTGTGTTTTTAATTCCATTATTTTATATAAATATATGGAAAAGTCTACCAGTTTATTGAGAAGAAATGACAACAATATTAATTAGCTTGCAGTGGGTGGAAAAAGTAAAACCAGATATAGCTGTAATACAGTATGTTCAGTTTCAGTGTTACAGAGTCTAAATTCTTTTTAATTCCATCAGCCTGATTTGTTACAGGAGGTTTATTTTATGTTACATAGTTTGAAATGTATGGGAAAAGTGGTATCATTTTGTTGGGTACTTGTACACGCTGGGGTTTTTGATACTGAAAAGGTGGATAGTCTTGCTAAACAATTAAAAACCTAGAGGTGGATTAAGTAATTAGTAATGGAAGACAGAAAGTGAAGTCAATTTAATTAACAGACTCTCCCTACATAGAGTGTCATAACCTTTTCTATATCAAGAAAAATTGCCACAACTGACTGTTTTGCTATAAAGATTTTTTTATACATCATTGCCCCTGTTTTATTAATGCATTGAACATGGACCTGCCTTTCAAAAAACCACACTGGTATGAACTGATTAATTCTTTCTAAATAATAAGTAATTTTTGCCACTAACATTTTCTCCATCACTTTAAATAAAACAGATGTTAAGACAATAGACATATAGTTATCTGCTTGTGAATGGTATTGTTCCATGTTCCATAAACAAAGTATTACTGCATTTTTTTCAATCATTAGAAAGGACTCCATGCTCCCAGTCTTCCCAATTTCATCATTTATTACTTTTAACAGAACTAAGACTCCATCAGGTACATATTTAACCATTTAATAAGAAATCATATCCTATATTCTCGGCAAAAGAAGGGCTGCTGCTTGTTCTCCATTTTTATTCACCCTTCTTTTTCTCTGCAGCTCATATGCTGGGGAGTATTTTTTTGTTATGTTCAACTTAAGCTTTTTCTCCCATTTTGCTTCATATAATTGGAATTTAAATGTTATTTGTGATTTTTGCTTTTATTCTTTGAAAGTTGTTTTTATTTATTTTACTGTTGGGTTGTTTTTAAGAATATGTGTTTTAATTCATTTAAGATTATTTTAAGAATGGTTTGTCTCTATGTTAAATCTATACTTTTAATTCCAACTAATGCAAAAATAGGGGGTGGAGAGTTAAGGAAGGACAAGCCATTATATAAACAGAAAAGATAGGGATATGTGTATAATTATATTAAAAATTTCTTGACAAATTATTTGATTCAAATCTGAGTAGTATATAAGGTAAAGAGGTCTAAACTGAAAATATACTCCTTTAAGGTTGGATCATGCTTTGTTGAATATAATGTCAAATAATGCAGAAATCCTTTGAAGTTCTAGAAAATAGACTATTGAATGAAGTTTCAAAAATAAATTAAGATGTGGGCTTTTTTTTCTATAAAGTAAACAAAGTAAAAGAGTACATTATATTATAGGCAGTAAGTCATTGTCCAACCCGCTATATCCTAACACAGGGTCACGGTGGTCTGCTGGAGCCAATCCCAGCCAGCACAGGCAAGCAAGGCAGGAACAAATCCTGGACAGGGAACCGGCCCACCCCCCCAGGGACAATTTAGGATCACCAATGCACTTAACCTGCATGTCTTTGGACTGTAGGAGGAAACCCAGGCAGACACGGGGAGAACATGCAAACTCCACGCAGAGAGGACCCGGGAAGCGAACCCAGGTCTCCTAACTGCAAGGCAAAAGTGCTACCTCTGCACCACCGTGCCGCCCTTACATTATATTATATAAAATTTAACTTAAATTCGTTTACAATGATGATATTGCTGTATTTGGTTTAAGAAATTAACCAGGATAGAATACTGTATATAGAAAAAGTTGAAAGTAAAGTTTAAAAATAGTTAATTATAATGAGATGTTGGTCAGAATATAATTTAAGGTCTGAAAGAATCATATATTTATTATATTTTAGTGCTCATATATATCCAAATCACATCTGTGGCTCAATGCCTAATACACAGCTTGGCCAGTGGGGTAATCAGACAATTGTGTGAAAACACAAGGATGTCATCAAAGACACTAATTCGAAGAGCAGGAGAAGAAAAGGAGAGCATAATAGAACTGTCATTGGGTTGCTATTGTGGGCAAGTGTATGTAAACACAGTAAGTGACACTTAGCTTTAAAAGGGCACAAAATTGGTTGCCAAACCCAAAGACAGCTATTGTCTGAGGTCATATGTTTGAGAGATGCAACCCGTGTCATAAGTGACTTTCCTATACACAGCATGATTTCCAAAAGAAAGTACTACAGAGGAAAAGTGTAGCAGGTGTTGATTTACTATGGGCAAACAATACATTTAATAATAATAATTCTTTACATTTATGTAGCACTTTTCTCACTGCTCAAAGTGCTTCAGTGAGTGGGGAGCCACTTCAGTTACCACTAAGTTGTAGCATACAGCAGGATAATGTAACAGCAGCCATTTTTGTGCCAGTACACTCACCACACATTAGCTGTTAGATGGTGAAGTGGTGACAAAAATAACCAATTAGAGACAGGGGCTGATTAGGGGGGCAGAATGAATAGATTGTGGGGGTCAGTTTAGTCCGGACATCGGCATACACCCTACTCCTTATGAAGGATGCCCACGGATCTTTTATGACCACTGAGAGTCAGGACCTTGGTTTTATGTCTCATCTGGAGGATGGCACCATTTTTACAGCACTGTGTTCCTGTAACTGCACTGGGTCATTGGGATCCCCATTCAGATCACAGGGTAAGTACCCCGTGCTGGCCTCACCAACACTTCTTCCAGAAGCATTTCTTCTCACAAACATTCCGGCCCCTTTTTGCATCAACGTTCTGAATGGTCAGACTGCAGTAGTGCTGTGTTGTTTGTGTCGCTTGTTTATTCTTTTTTTACTTTTCAATCCTTGTTCTTGTTCAATGATTGACAGCTACAGACCCTTTGAGGTGGTACTTCCTATTTACATGAAATCATTCCCAGGTCTTTTTTATATAGCTGGGACTTTAGAGTTCACTCTCCTCTCTTCTTGATATCCTGCTATTTTTACATAGTAAGTGCTTTTTTAAATGACCCTGCATCTAAAATGTGATGCACTGGTTGATCATAATGCTCAGCATACAATATTTGTGGCATAACTAATTTATTTGACAATCTGCATTTCTGAGTATAGAGATGTTTTATCAAATTATTTTTACAGAACTATTAGAATTTTTTGAGGTGCAACACCTTCAGTTGTATCCCCTAGTCAAGTGACATGCTGTTATGTCAGCTGTTAACTCTAAATTGTCCCCAGTTTGTCATGTGATGGTTTGGTGTCATATCCTAAAATGTTTTGTTTTTTTGTAATTGGAGGTCCATCATTAGTAATGACACTCTTTAATCCTGACTGGGAATACAAGTAAATGAGTGTAAAAGATGGGATCAAGCCTTTGGACTGAAGATCTGCCTATCTCTCTTTTTCATTGATCAATAGTCCTGTCTTTAATCTAAAAAGCTTGATCCTGTTTCAGTGCATTTCCTGTTTAGTAAAACAAATGAATACACTTTACATATTGTGATCATATGACTGAATGAATTAACGTGTGGACTTTATGACAAGGGTATTTCTCATGGGTGCTTTTCATATTGTTTGCTGTTGTACGGCATTGGTCTCCCATTCTTTTAGAAGCTGCTCTGTCTTCCTTCACCCATGCCAAAACACTAAGAGCATCTGGGGTTCTGTGCCCAGACACCACAGAAACTCTTATCTCCCTAATTCATGAAAACTTACATTAAAAATGTTTCCTATCACTTTAAACCACATAAGATAAGTTATTAAACACATTAAGTTTACACTCTGTTATTAAAATTTTAAAATTACATTATTACATGTATAATACAGATTTACAGCAAGTAATCAAATTTAACCAAACATGTAATTGAGTTTAATAAAAATATGGTAAAGAAAAAATGTCATAGGGTAATCATAAGCTGCACAATACTAAAGAACAAAAATACAAAGTATATTCAGTATTGCCAATTTATGACTTGTGTTGAATTTGACTTATCTGTTATTGTGGCATTATGCAATGTTTCACATCACAATAATTGAAGGGTTATGTATTGACAAACATACTTGCTACCAATTCCAGTAATGTTGCTTCAGAGATCAAAATGTATATATTTATAATCAAATTATAATTTCAGAGAACACATACTGTATGCTGTTATCGACCAACGGACCACAGTAGTCACAGAGGAAATGTTGGGGCATCAGCTGGGTCATCCCTTTTAATATTTAGAAAGCCCTGGAACTGAAACAGATGCTCAATAACACATCAAATCAAGGCAAAATGAAAAGCAATTAAAACAAAGATATAAAAAGTGGATTCAGTCTTCTCTTTGGTGCGTCAATACTCATTGGTCTGCTGTTTCCAGAATTGGACGAGCCATGCTGGGAGCATATTGGTTTATAGCTGAGTGAATGGAAGGGGGGGGGCAATTTCTCTCTGTGGGAGGTTTTTCAGAGCTGTGGGTATGACATTAAACTGCTTACGGCCCTACAAATGGTCCTCTAACTTGCAGCGAAATCTTGGGGTTTGGTGGCAGGAATGGCATTCCCTGTAAAAACTTCATGCAGCCCCGAAACGGCAGACAGGGCTCTTTTCTGCTCACCACAGGAGTAGCTCTGCTGCAGCCACCCACAGGAACGCTGGTCAAAAGCACTCAGGAGCCTCATCCATGGAAGAGTCAAAACTGCCACAAAGTCAATGGGGTAAGGTCTGTTGGGGACTGGAAATGGTGTGGTGCTGAGGTGAGAGTTTGGGCCCTAATTTGAGGTGGCCCATCTGAGTAGGCGCATGTAATATTTTGTCTATCTGGCATGATGACGATCTTTCTCTGCTGTCATAGAAGCTTTGTAAACTCTCTGAGGTATGCAAACCTGGGACTGGCCAGACCAGTAGGTGGGTACACCTTTTATTGGTCTAGTCACAGTGATGGCTGTCATACTCAGGGAGTAGCTGTAGCTGTGGTGGATCAGCTCCTTCCGATGGTGTCCGATGTCACTCCTTTCAATGGGCATATTATGAGACACAGGTTAAGGTACTCTCTGGGTGCCTTGTCTGTTGTCTCAGTGTATGCTCTGACCACTGTGAGTAATGTCTTGGTGAGGGAGACATTCTATTTGCAACTTTGCTTGGTGGTTGATGGGTGACTTCAATGGCACTGACAGGGCTGGCTATAAGGATTGTGTCAGTCCCCATGGGTCTGGCGATCGTGGTGGAAGCGGCCCCATGTTCCTTGACTTTGGAAAAGGTCAGGGCTGTGGATCACTGGATCCTGGTTCCAGCACCCTGAGCTGCATCATTGGAATTGGTACTCCAGTACCAGTGGTGTGGTGAAAGAGAGACACTGGAAGCTCCTACAAAATTGCAGGGTCTACAGAAGTGTCCAGATTTTGAATTCTGACCACAGATTCGTTGCTTACTCAGAAGACCCACCTTAGGTCCAGCAGGCTACCACCTACTAGGAGAATGAGGTTGGGCTTGGCCAGACTTACCAGATCAGGCTGTTTCTAACTTAATGTGATGTGGGAGACCTTCCATGACAAGACTCTGAAGGCTGCTGAGGGCTGTATTGCTGGTGTTCCCAGAAGTAGGAATTTCATCTTGCAGGACACCCTGGATATTATCAAGAGGGGTCACAGTCTTGATGGTCTGAGGGCAGATAAGTAGGTGTTTTTTAGAGGAATCTGTGAGCAAGTGACATACCATCTATGGTCTAGTGACCCACATCTTGCTTATGGAGGAATTGAAATATTGCGCACATCCGAATCTATTTCTCAGAGAGTCCCACTCAGGGTGGGTAAGGGAATGGTCTTTACGGATGACGCTGCAGTTGTGACCAACTGGCCTGGCTACTTTAAGCAGCTATTTAAAGCTAATTCTCCAGCCTAGGATGTTAGTCAGGTCTGGGTCCACAGGTCTTGAGGCTGATCCTCTAATTAGCTGTGAACCACTCAATCTCACTGTGATTACACAAGTGTTGAACCAGCTGAGGGTAGGGAAGGTTGCAGGGATGTGTAGTGAACTTCTCCACACTGATGGTAAGGGTGACCTTTTAGCATTGCAAACAATCTTTGCTTCCATTTTGGAGATGGGCGTTATCCCAACTGACTGGAAAATGGGACTTGATGTCCCTATCTGGAATCCTATCAGATTGCCTGGATTGCGGGCAACTAGAAAGGGATAACACTGCTCTCAGTGCCGGGTAAGGTCCTTGCTATGGTCATCCTTAATAGGATCAGTGATTACTTGCTCACGTATCAGCAACCGGAGCAGTCTGGTTTTAGGCCTAAGATGTCTGCCATCATCTGCATCCTGGCGTTGAGGGTTCTCATTGAGCACAAATTGGAAGAGTTTCCTTGGAGCCTTTGTCAATTTTTGAAAAGTGTTTGACTCAGTTGAACGAGCTGCCCTGTGGGGTGTCCTGAGACTTCACGGGATTCCCCTGAAGTTGCTGGATATCATGGCCAGCCTATACACTGGTACTATGAGTGCTGTGCAGAGTGGAGGCAGAACCTCTGCATTTTTCAGAGATGATTCTGGGGCTCATCAGGGGTGTGTACTTGCTCCTACCTTATTCAATGCTGGCATGAACTGGGCGTTGGCAGTGTTTTGGGTTCAATGATTTTGATTTTTGCGATGATGCTGTGATCTTCTGAGTCAATGGAGGCTCTGATCATGGCTCTCGAGAGACTGAGTGAGGAGTCTGAGTGCCTGTGCTTTCAAGAAGACAAGATGAAGGCCTTTAATGACCTCTTGGGCACAGCCATCAGCAGTGAGTCTGTTTGCGGAGAGAGTGTCAACCACATTGAGAGGTTTATTTACCTTGGCAACAACATTCATATCTCTAATAACTCTTTCTATGAAGTCAGTAGACGGAATGGGAGAGCATTGGGGGGTGTCATAAGGTCACTAGATAGAGGTGTGTGTTGCTCCCGCTATCTTTGAAAAAGGACAAAGGTCCAAGTCTTTAGAGTCCTTGTACTTCCTGTTTTGCCATGTGGTTGTGAGACTTGGACACTTTCTAGTGACCTGAGATGAAGACCGGACTCCTACGGTTATTGGGCCTCTCCAGAGAAACCTTGGGTACAGCACCTTTGATTTTGTGTTGAATGAATAGTTGCTCACTGAGTCACAAATGAGGCATATTACCTACATTGTGTGCCATGTGGCACAATTCCCTGAGGGTGATGTGTCTTGCAGGATCATCATAGTAGAGGACCTGTGTGGGTGGACCAGGCCAAGGGGATGCCCATATAACACTTGGCTGTGGAAGACAGATGGTCATTTCTGGAGGGTGGGACTGGATAGCGGTGTCTGCCTGTGGGGTTGCCAACCAGGATCCCAAGCTGTTTCGACATGTGGAGTGTGCAGCAACGCACTGTGCCAGAACATAGTCCCCAACCTGACTGACCTGACCTGGGAGAAAAAGGAGATGGCATTGTCAGCAACCCCTTGTGCCCTGGAATGGTAGTGCTTACCTCAGAGGAGCCAAGAAGGCAAACTTCAGACACACGTGGGTGACAATTTACTGTATATATCTAAACCAAAAAAGATATGTGGATATCTTTGTTATGTTTGATGACATAGATGTGAGATAAATTAATACAGAGCAGCAATTATGTTTACATGAATATGGGCTTCTATACTGCAAAGGATCATTGGCCTTACCACTTGCACTTCAGATTGGGTAGTCCATCTGAAGCTAAGCATGTTTGGGCACAGCCAGTATTTAGATCAGAGACCAACTAGGAAACGCTTAGGTTGCTGGTTGAAGAGGTTGTCGATGAGGCCAATAGGGGACTTTTACCCTGTGGTCTGTGTGTGGATCCCAATTCCTCAGTGCATCCAAGTTTATGCTGCTCATTGTGGAGTTTGAAGTGGCCCTCCACTGTCTATGTAAAGTGCTTTGTGCAGTTAGAAAAGTAGTATATAAATGTAACTAACTAGATATCTGAATAAACCCAGAAGTAGAGAAAAATTGAGTGGACAGGGCACTTCAAGTTGAGGTAGGCGTTGATATAAGTATCATTTGGTATTTCTGAAATGACTGTATAAAAAAGGAAGCACATTGTCATAGAACCACTTGGTACTTATAAAGGTTAAATGTGTCTGAGGACACATAAGGAGAGACACACCTTTGTATATTTGGATATTTCAATTAGGAAATAGTTACATATATATTAAAATGTTTACACAGAAATTGTGATCTGTAGAGGATGCCACTGAGCCCCAAGCCCAACGGCACCACCACAAGTCCCGGGTTCAAATAATAATTTATTTTAGCAAATACCTTTACATGGGTTACTCTCAAGCACACACACAAGCATAATTCCTTCATCTTCCTCTCCTTCCACTACCCCAGGTGAGCTCCATCCTCTGCCTCCCCACTCTCACTCACCAAATGGACTTTAGATGATTCCTTTTATACAACACCCGGGAGTACTTCCAGTGATCAGTGTATAGTTCATGGGAAGCACTTCTATGTCAGGCGGAAGCTCCCCAAAATAGGAATAGCTTCTTTCAATAGTGCCCTCTGGTAGCAACCAGGGATCCCAACAGGGTTGCCCTTCGAGATTACACATCCCATAATACAGGTGTCCAAATTGGGAGCCGACAAGAGAAGCACTGCCACCTCCCGTGTTGCGGGAAAAACTGTCCCAGTCCATCCACTACACCCCAGCAGGGATAGGAATCATTAGCCATCCCAGCCAGGTTGCTCCTTCTATTGCGCTGTCCATCCATTATGGCCTACCAGCCAAGTAAAGCTGCATTCTCCAAACCAGTTGCAATGCCAGTCCTTCAGTGTGGCCATTCACAATATATAGTACTTTGTTGATGACTGACAGAAAATTCACTGTTATTTGATATATTATTTTTAAATCTAGTGCATCTGGCATAATGTACCTTCTCCATATAACTATACAGTTTCAAGTCATTATGTCCAAAATGAGAGACAGATACTACAATCAAAGACAGTAGAAATGTGGAATCAAGACATAGCAATTAAAGTATAGTTCTAAGATCAAATATAATTGATTATTTGGCTATTGCTAATAAACCAAATTTCTTCAAATGATTTTCCTTCGTAAGCCATTTTTGGGATCTGAAGACCCTTGAGGCATTTATGACAGCACAACTGGCTAAAATGTCTACAATCTAAGGCTTAATTTTTTATTATCATGGTAGTTAACATATTAGTATTCTTAATATATTGATTAATTTTGCCTCCAAGCTTTTTTAAAGACAAAGCAACAAAATAATAAAATCTTTGACATCCCATTCAACTCTTTTAAATTTCTTACTAATAACCATAATGCTTTCTAAACATAAACCCTATTTCAAATTAATGTTATCAAGCTTAACCATTATGAAAATAATGGCACTTTCACCTCACTTTCAGAATTTAATTATCTGCATCCATCCTGGTGTTATTAACTTACCAATTGGTCTCATAATTAGCTAAAATCAGACTGAAAAGAGATTTATATGCTATTTACTATGGTGATACAGGAACTATCCTTTATAAATGTCTGAATCATTAAATGGCCTCATTAAAGCTGCAAATGAAAAATAGAAAAGGTCAAAAGGGCAGACTTGAACAGAGTCACTCTTATTGTTACTGCTTAGCAAACAGATTAATATGACTTCCTTATTAATGCATCCTTTAAAGATGCAAAACTTATTTTCAAAGAACACTTTCAACAGTTTCCATGTGCTTATATTATAAGATATAGGAAGTTTTGCATCTCATAATGAATATAGTTAACAGAAGATGTTTACAATTTGTTGTTCTAATTATTCCCATCTTTATGTGCTTTGAACATAACTATATTATACACTGTAATATACAGTGGATACTAAAAGTCAACATTTATTGACATATCAACAGAGCTAAATCAAAACTAATCATAGCAGATTCTTCTCACTTTTAATAAGATTGTGTAACTAGAAATATTTTGGTGATAAAAACTTCCTCAGGTAAAATAATTAACAACGTAAAACTGTTCCAAGAAATTGAAGATTGTGATAGAAGATTAAACTTGCATGAGCAATAAACATCTGTTTGCCATGGGAGGAGACCACTGCTTTAATCTGATAAGAACACAGCTCCCCACATTAGAACTTGTTTGTAAATCAAAGATCACTGCAATTAACTTACAAATTTCTGTGACATGAATTATTTTCATGAGCATCTTTGGTGTTAGTTTGCTGCTGATGCAATGGTGAATCAATTTGGATTATTTTCAGAGGAGTATGTTTCTGTTGTAATATTCTTTTAATTTTTCTATAAATTGAACATATTAATGAAGCTAATCCAAGCTGTTCTTTGTCAGGTTAAGAATACAATTTATGACCAATTCCATTCTTTCACCTAGTATTTCTTAACATCAAATCAAGCTTTTGTTAACTCTTTTTATGTTTATAGGGCCATACCTTGTCCCATTGGAAGCCCCTTTGATATCCAACTTAAAGTGTTTGTTTTAGGAATCTCACTGTATAAAAAGGAGCCAGGATTGGGGGGAGCTTGTTGGTAAACACCTGGTGGTTGGGTTTTTACCCATGGGACCATTCTGGACCCAAAGGGGCAAAATGGGTTTATCCTCCAATGTGCCCCTCACCTGCAGGAAGAGCCTTGAGAACTTGGGCTTAGGTGGCCGTTGAAAGCAGGTGCCATGGTGGACCAATCTTCAGCTACTCAAACTGACTCTAAGGACATGAAATGTAACCCCTCTGGAGGGGAGGGAACCCAAGTTACTGCGGTTGGTTGACAGATACTGCCTAGATATAGTCTTGCTAATCTCAACACACAGCATTGGCTCCAGAAACAAACTCTGGAATGGGGCTGGACCCTGTTCCATTCTGGAGTTCCCCAGAGTGAGAGGCATTGAGTGGGTGTGAGCTTATAGACCCCCAGCTTGATGTGTGTATGTTGGAGTTTACCTCAGTGGACAAGAGGGTCACCTCCCTGTGATACTGAGTCAAGGGGAGGGCTCTGACTCTTGTCTGTGCTTATGTACCAACAATTGCGTCCAAGTAGTCAGCCCTCTTGGAGACTTTTGGGAGAGTGCTGGAAGGTGCTCCCACTGGGGACTCTATCATTCTGCTGGGGGACTTTAATGCTCACATGGGTAACAAAAGTTAAACCTTGAAGGGTGTGATCGGGAGGAACCGCATACCCGATCTGAATCTAAGTGGTGCTTTGTTATTGGTGTTCATAAGTGCACTGTGACACCCCGTGTAGTGGGAATTAGGAACACCAGCCTACACTCTATGTGTGTAGTATGTGGGACCGAGCGTGACCAGGATGATAAGACAGGGAGACACGGACACAAAAAGGGTTGGGTTTTTTGAAAAGTAAAGTGAGGTTTTATTTACAGGTGTACTTAAAGAAAACAAAAATAATGTCCTGTGGAATTTATATATTAATACACAGTCCAATACCGCAAAGGACACACAAAAACAGTAAGTAAATGAAGCCCAAAAATAGTGGCTATGTACAGTATTTATAGTATTGAATGAAAGTCCCAAATGAAAAAGAATACTGCATACAAACTAGTGAAAACCATATATACACGAACCAAAATGAAGCTGTCTTCCTCCACAGTGCTCCAAGTCAGGAAGCTGCTCCTTCAAACAGTGTATACAGGATTCACCAAAACAAAAAAATTCAAAATGCAGAAAAAGTGTATATACAGTACAAAAATTAATAGTGCACCAATAACCACAACCCAAATAAATACCTCCACCAAAATTACTCCAGAGATATTTATATATATATATATATACTGTATATATACAAATAGCAAGGCACAAGCCGTAATGCTTGGAAAATTCAAAAGCTGTTCTACCGAGTACCTTTCTCCAAGAAGATCTAGTCAGAAAAGAACCAACCTCTAGGGGCCATGATTCCCTTTTATATTCGGCGCCCTTGTGCCGACCAATTAAGCTGTCCTACATCATCTCTCTACAACCACGCGATGACGAGAACGCGTCTGCGAGAAGTGGCATCTCCTGCCCTGCAAAAATACTATAATAGTGTCGGCTTTTGAGACGCAAACTGCGCTTCTGCCTTACATTAATGTAAGCACTTTTAAATTTTCACGTCCTTCCCCTGAGCTACTGCCCAGACAACTACAAACATGGGATCCCTTTTCTAAACCGCGGTAAACTAATACTATGACGCTTCACACTTTCTTTTACTCCTTTAGAGTTATGGGGTCACGGGAGGCACACGCAGGAGTGGAGGACCGACAATGCCATCCCGACCGGTTAATGGCAAGGCTGTCTCTTCAATCTACCCAGGACCTACCGCGACACTCTCCAAAAGGCGCTAATAAAGTCAGTGAAGACGTCTATCTGCATTCTATAAAAAGGAAAAAGGCAAGTTTCCTTTCTTTACAGTATACTTTAACTTTTTATCCCAAACAAATGCCTCTCAACACTGCAGAGGACACTTAACAAATTTTATTTAATTACAGGTAATGCCAGTAAGGCACATTACCACATGCATTTGGCACTAGGGGTCGATGATCAATTTTTCAGTTGTGTCATCAGATCTATTACTGTTTGTCTTGGACACTTGGGTGAACAGTGGCTGAGCTTTCATCTGATTACTAACTGGTTGTGAGTTGGATCAGATGGCAGAGGAAAATGAAGCAAATGTATAGGGAGGGTGTACTGGAAGTGTTTGGCCAAGAGATCTTCAACTCGCACCTTCAGACTAATTTCTCTTGTATTCCATCAGAGGCTGGAGGCATTAAACTCAAAAAGGCCAAGTTACAAGACTCCTTTGTTCAGGCAATGGCAGAGAGTTTTGGATGCAAGGTCATTGGTGCCCGTTGTGGCGATAATCCCTGAAACCAGAAGTGGATGTCAGTGGTAAAGGGAGCTGATTGAAGAATTAAGCCTTTCGAGCTTGGTTAGCTTGTGGGACTCCAGATACAGCTGATGGGTTCTGACAGGCCAAGCAGAATGTGACAATGGCAGCGGTAGAAGCAAAACCTCAGGTATAGGAAAATTTCAGTGAGGCGATGGAAAATGACTTTCGGTTGACCTCGAAACAATTCTGGCAAACCAGAGGGTGTGAAGAAGCAAAAGAAAGAAGCAGAGTGCTTCACTCATGAAGTTTATAGCAAGGATGGAATTCTGCTGACCTCACCTGTAGATATTTTCAGTTGGTGGAAGAAGCACTTTGAGGCCCTCCGAAATCCCACCAATATGCCTTCCTTTAAGGAAGCATCCATCACTGGAGCTCAAGATACCGAGGTAGTTGCTGAAGGGTGGACAATATTCACCTTTAATTGTTAAAGGTTATTTTCAATCTTGTGTGGAGGTTGGGAACAGTTCCTTTGCATTGGCAAACTGGGGTTGTGCTCTCCATCTTTAAGGAAGGGAGCCGGAGAGTGCGGGAAAGGGAAGGGCTATGCCAAGGATCTGCAAAGGAGGAACAATAAACTTCATCCCTGCCACGGAACACTGTACCAACTTTTTTCCTTCATAAACATTCTGTAAGGTTTACGGGAATATGCCCAACCATGTTCCTCAAAGCATTCTGTTAGGGATTTCTCAGGAACAGCGTACTGGGCCAGCTGTTGCGGGGTACTCAGACTCTGTACAACCGGAGGAAAAGCTTAGTTCACACTGCTGGCAGTAATTCAGACTTGTTCCCAGTGTGTATGGAACTCTGTCACGGCTGCCCTTTGTCACCAATTCTGTTCATAATTTTTATGGCCAAAATTTCTAGTCACAGCGAAGGAGTGAAGAGATGTCCAGTTTTGTGACCTCCGGATTGCATTTCTGTTTTTTTCGAATGATGTGGTCCACTGACCTTATCAGGCTCTTACCTTAGACATGCTCTGGGGCAGTTTGCAACTGAGTGTGAAGTGTGAAGATCAGCACCTACAACTCTGAAGTTATGATTCTGTTATAAAAAGGTGGAGTGCCCTTACCAAAATGGGGAGGAAATGCTGCATCAAGTGGAGAGATTAAAGTATTTCAGAATTTTGTTCAAGAATGAGGGGAAAAAGGGAATAGGAGATTGACGATGCCTGCAGTCATTCAGACATTGTACTGATCAGTTGTGGTAAAGAGAGAGCTGAGCCAAATGTCGTTCTACATTTCCGCCCTCACCTCTGGTCACAAGATGTTACCTTAGTGACTGAAAGACAGATTGCAGATGCAAGTGACAGAAATAAGTTTCCTTTGCAGGGTATCTGGGCTCAGACTTAGCGAGAGGCTAAGAAGCATCATTTGAGAGGAGCTCAAGGCAGAGCCACTGCTCCTCCATATTGAAAAGAGCCAGCTGAGGTGGTTCAGTCAGCTGATTAGGATGCCTCCCTGGGGAGGTGTTTCAGGCATGGCCAACCTAGGATGAAACCTCAGGGCAGTGCCAGAACAAACTGGAGAGATTATATCTCACGACTGGCCTGTGATTGCGATTGGTTTCCCCACTGGTAGAGTTAGTAGACGTGGGAAAAGGGATGTCAGGGTATCATTGAATAACTGCTGCCCCTGTTACCCAGACCCAGATAAGCAACAGAAAATGGATGGAAGGATGGATGTATATATTTTTAAGTCTGTTATTAATAAATTGCCAATTACAATAAGATTACACTGATTTATGGTGTGCTATCACTGTCATTAATGTTAGATAAGTAAAATACTTTTTCTGCAAACACACAGTGGAACATAGTCTCTGACATTTGCAGTCTAAATTTGCTATCTACAGAAATTTTCAAACATCTCGTCCATGTTAGGTTCTAATAATAATGATGAGTCAGAGTACAGGAAATTCATGGAGGACTTCATTTTGTGGTGCAGGGACAACAACCTGCAACTCAACATCAGCAAGACAAAAGAACTGCTGATGAACTTCCCAATGCCAAAAAGTTTCTGAGACGAGTCACCATACAGGGGGAGGAGATGGAAGTTGTGGCAGAGATACAAGTACCTAGGGGTTCACAAACAATAAACTGGACTGGCCTGATAACACAGTGGCTCTGTACAAGAAAATCCAGAGCAGACTGTACTTGCTAAGGAAAAACTGGTGTTTTGAAGATGCTGGAAATGTTCTACCAGTCCATAGTAGCCAATGAGGTGTTCTATGCTGCAGTCTCAAGGGGAAGCAACCTGATCTCAAAAGATGTACAATGCCTGAACAAATTTATCATGAAAGCCTGCCACATCATACTGCAAACCCTGGACACACTGGAAGCTGTTGTGGAAAAATGGATGATGGTAAAAATGGATGCCATCATGAAAAATCCCCTCCATCCCGTTCCAGGAGGTGCTCTCTTGGAGCACTTTTAGCTACAGGCACATTCTACTATGGTGTGCTAAGAAGTGCCTCTGGGGGTCTTTTTTGCACTGCTAACAGGCAATTCAGTGCTTCCTTTTAATTAGATCATTACAGTTAATTTGACTCAACATACAGTACATGGATCTTATAAGTATAGTTCAAGTTGAGTCACATTGTAAAGGGATCTTTTGTACTGAGCCCTGTTTAGGTGAATCTACAGATTTTGTGTAAAAGTCCATTCCGTGGTTGAGCTGGCTATTTACTTTACATCATTATATTGATAGCAGATTTTTTCTTTAACTTCAGCTTGATATAGATAGCTCTTGCAGCACAACTAGAGCCCCTGTTACTAGAGCCCATCTAGAATCTGTAGAGAACACATTGTGTTTGTCAGGTGATCACTTCTAAACCTATCTTTTGGAATTGAGGCCAAAATCTATATCTTCTTCATAGAAGACCCTAAGATATTGGCACACATGGTTTTGGAAGACTGGACATTGTAATGTACAGAGAATGGCCAGTTGCTTCCATGAAGTCCTGCAAATACTTTAAGGCAGATACTGGCCAGTTGATATTGTCCCTAAATATATTTCTCCTTTTATGATTAACAAATTTGGAGGGACACCCTGTTCTTACCTTTCAAATCTAGATAGGTGGTCTTCAGAATGTTCCGTGATGTACAGAATTGATTGCTTTCAAAATTCTTTTATATCCCTTTCATGATCTGTATTTTTCAACAGTAAGACCCACTTAGATGTTTTGTTAGCTCCTTGTGGACCATAATTATCTCTGCTCTGTACAATCAAGAAACCTTAATGGGAATCTTGCAGAAAAGAGAATTTTATTTAGGGATAATCAGAATCACTTCAGTTGAGAACAGATGAAAGAAAATTACCTTTCTACATAGTCTGCAGTGTGATTGTTTAATCCTGAATACAGTTAAACCTCACATATAAAATGTGTACACACTTACTGAATGCAACACAAATGCTGATTAATAGAAGTTTTTAGCCTTTCATTCAAAAATAGATTCAGACCATTTTATAAACCATTTTGAGTTGGACTATTCAGGTAGGATTGCCAGGAAGGGTGACAGGGAAACCTCAGACTCTTCACATTTTATATCCTTCTTTTGTTTTTATAAGAATTACTTATTGTTTATAAGAATTAGTTATGGATGCTTTGAAACGCTTCAGTTTTTTTTTTCCTGGACCCTCCTGACTTACCGATAAAAGAAATCCCCCACATATGATATACCGTTCAACTTGTCTTGATATGTAGTTATATAAGACGTCAAGCTTCACATGGTTCCTCTCATTTTTAACCCTCTAGACCTGATAATTCCTTATTTTTAGGACATTATTGAAAAATATTTTCAGCAGGAAATTATACCCTTATTATAAAGAGAAACCAATAGGTACATTCAGTAAAAATAATCACAAAGAATGAAGTTGTGCATGACACATCAGCTGATCCCAGGGGTTCATCCCTTAATGGGATACATGGGGTTAAAGTGACTGTTTTTCACCAAACTTCAACAAAAATATAGATTGGCAATATTGGAATGAGAACTGTTGTTTTATGCCATTTCAGGGTTGCTGATCATGAATATAATTTAATTCTTTACTGGTGGTCCTAGCCTTCTAAGAGCTACTCCCAAAAACTTAAAATGACAAATTTCAAACATTAGCATATGGGGTATCTTTCTAGACTATTTCAAGGTCAGTGAATATGAATGAGTTTTTTTTTTTATCCTTTACTGATCAACCAACTGTCTATGAACCTCCATTAGAGGGTAAAACATTCCAACTATTTAACTCAATTATTCTTGTTTATTACATACTTCTTCCTCTAAACTAAATCATTGCATTTCTTATGAACATCCTGAATTAGGATGGCTTACACTAATTCAGACTTACTTTTATTGGCTTGATTGGGGTGTGGGGGATATCTGTTCTCAAGCGTGGAACTGGGAACATCTGTCTGGGTATGGAATTTAAATTCACCACAGTTAAGTAATAACCTTATGCAATATACTAAGAATTGTGTCAGAAGAATATTAAACCACACCCCCAGGGATACTGAGGAGTTCACTGCAGCCCCAAGCAATCTTAGGAATTTTCGACTAACTTAATTCTTCCATACATATGTCAGAAAGGGACCTTGTTTTTCGATTTCCTTGATAATCCAGTTACTGATTGTGTCAGGGTTGTCTGCAGGATGTAGGTATTTGCTGTCTGGCAAAGGAGTCACCGCTTTGAAGTCTGGCTGGTTAAGTATACAAACAATACCAAGTTGTGATAACAAACCTGCTCCTTCCTTGGAATCCTATTTACCTGACTTGGAAATTAACTTGTTTGACAATATTGGTTTCTAATCAGAAGATTTGTACTCATTAATGGTTGGTAACAATACATTTTGTTAACTTGTGTTTTCATTAATTGTTAAACCCAGGAAATGTAGATGTGCCATTTTTTAATCCGATTGTCCAGAACTGATAATGGCAGGGACTGAATTAGATTTAAACTCCTGGGCAGGAGGAGGCAGGGGGGACAGTCCACTGAGAATGCTGCCAAGACACTTGGACAGAGCACAGGGGCTCATAGGCAGACGAGGGTACTTGGCTGGCACGACGTGAGGCAGAAGGACGGCAACACTTACTTCTAGGGAGGAAGAGACAGCTCCACAAGGAGATGCCAGTTGTGGGTCCAGCGAGAGAGGGAAGCCACATGAAAGGACCAAGCAATGCTGGCAGACGAGAAATGAGGCATGCCTAGGTCACAAAAACACAAGGAGCCCAGAGTGGAAAAAAAAAAAGGAACAACGAAGAGACGCTGACAGGGATTCAATAATTTGACACAATTTCTATTGGGAAACGGTGTCCGGTGAACAGAGTGCATCTGTGGACAGTTGAACAATTAAGTGTTAGAGTAACACAATGTGCAACTGGACTCTGCACCACTAAAGGTTGTATCCTCCAATTCTTGTTTTTAACGGACTTTTAGAGTGTGGACTGTGTTTTCCTTTTAAAAAAAGGAAATTTGTTCCTGATATGTTTAGATTTTGTTATGTTCAGTTCTCTTTTTAATGTACTTTATATTGTCTTGTGTAATAGAACTTACTGTAGCTTTTTTTCTGAAATTACTGTTGTGTCTTTCATTGTGTGTTTACTCACCACCCAATTTAGAGAAACCTGTGTGATATTATCAGTAAATTTCAAGAGTTCCCAGTCTCTTAATAAAACTGGGTGGCGTAGTCGGATATTTTAATGGTGTCTAAGTTAGATTACCTGTAAGTGTGACCAGACACCTGTTACACATATACACTGTATACAGTATAAGCAGATCCTATATATGTGATACAGTATCTGCCAAATAATACAAAGCATGCACGACATGTGTTTCACACTTTTGCATCTCCTTCTTGCAACTGAGTTGACATTGCAGATGTTTGCCAACTGGCCGACCAACCACAACTGTTGCCTGGTAGGTAACCACCTAATAATCAGATAGTGATTCAGACTTAAAAAAAAAAAAAAGAAAAAAAAGATAAATTATATATATATATATATATACACTAAAATAAATGACAAATATACAAAATAAACATTAGAGAAAAACAGCACTTACCTTGACTTGAAAAATTCAGTTTTAACTTCTTGAAACAAATTGTTGTATTGATGTTAAGGTGTAGGGATTAAGCTCATTTATCAGTAGGAAAAAGATCCTGAGCAAGCTTCTGGCATTTTGTTAAGCTTTTTAAGATTTCATACATGGTCTGCAAGTTAAATTGCTCGACAACTTGGTGAATCAGACAAGATCACACTCAGATGTTAAGCCAATGTGACAGACATTATGTTTTTATGATTTGCTGAGTGTAATGTTTATCATTTTATTCAAATAACATATACTAGAATTAGTATAATAAACAATGCAATTGCATTACATCTGCAAAAGGACAAAGCCAGAAAAGATGAACAAGGTGAAAGGCTAGGGTGGGTGCAAAGACTCTCATTCAAAAGGAAGAAGAAGTAAAATGATTATCTGGTCTGCTGAGGGGGATTGTATGCAGTGGGACAAGATGGGTCCTCTGTGTTTGGCAAGCCGTCTGTCACGTTTGTTTGGTTTCTTGATTATTTTATTTTTATTCTTTTGTTTATTTTGTTGACTTGTTTAAACTTTTCATGTCTGCAGTCTTCAGGTGTTCCTTAGCATTTGAGCCTCCCTGGTTAATTTGCCAGTGCATGGACTGGGAACTTATACAATAAATCTTCCTCCCTTCTTCTCAGAGACATCAGCAAACATGTGCAGCCCACCCTGTATTTTACTCTTTAAGAAACACCATAGACATTAGGAGTAGCGGGGAAGTGTGCTGGTTAACGTAAGGTTTACCTGGCCT
>NC_041396.2:135596572-135686572 GCF_900747795.2 Erpetoichthys calabaricus | reverse complement strand
TCCTAGTCTGAATCACAATCTGATTGTATGGGTGGTTACCTGGCACTGTAGGGTTGCCACCCGTCCTTTAAAATACGGAATCGTGCCGCGTTTGAGAATGAAATTGCGCGTCCCGTTTTGAATCAATACTGGACGGGATTTATCCCGTATTTTTTTTATCATTTTTTTTTTAAAGCAGCGTCTCATGCAAATCATCCCACACGCATTTTATGAATATGCCTCCTTTCCTACTTTTGATTGGGTAATACTTGATGTCATCGTTAGTTTGATTGGTGTTTTTAACTGTCCAGTGAGGAGGGCGTGTCTTTTAAGTACAGTCTGCAAAGTGTTGGCACTGAGATGTTGCGTCAGCGCCATAGTTGAAGCCCCTAACGTTGCAGTCAGCAAGTCGGCTAACATCCGCCATGTGCCGTCTTTCAGTTGCGAGAAGCAGATCATAGAATGGTTGAAAGTGTTGCCCCTAACGTTGCGCCACGGCGTGTGCTTCGTTTATACCTCGTGTCTTCTCATTAAACTTTTATCTCGCGAATATGTTATTGCAATCCGCAGCGGGAGCGTTTCTATGAACTTAATTTAAAGTTAGGTTTTACACCGTGCTTTGTTTCCCTTATGAACATGCTTGTATGCTTAACTCGCTCCGTTGTCAATTGTTTAATTAATTTTTTGCTCTTCGCTGTTTGCGGCTGTTCCTCCATTTCCCCCTACTTCGTTCTTTTATCTCGCGAATATGTTATTGCAATCCTTAACGGGAGCGTTTCAATAAACTGATTGAAAATAGTTTTGCATTTACCTTTTTAGTAAAAGGCGAGCTTTTAAGCCTGAGAAATCACCCCGTAAATGCACGCGTTTAATTGCACATGTGTTAATATGTATGCTCACACAGTATTAAAAGACAGTCAAAAATTAACGTAATTTACCTTCGTTCCCGCGTGTGACTCGTGCTGTAAATGTCTTCCTTGTTTTTAGTTCACGTGATTACGTAGGAGGCGTGATGACGCGATACGTGACTCCGCCTCCTCCATTACAGTGTATGGACAAAAAATATGTTCCAGTTATGACCATTACGCTTTGAATTTCGAAATGAAACCTGCCTAACTTTTGTAAGTAAGCTGTAAGGAATGAGCCTGCCAAATTTCAGCCTTCCACCTACACGGGAAGTTGGAGAATTAGTGATGAGTGAGTCAGTGAGTGAGTCAGTCAGTGAGGGCTTTGCCTTTTATTATTATAGATATATATACATATATATATATATATATATAGATATAGATATAGATGTGTATATATTATATATATATATATATATATGTATATAGAGATATAGATATATATAGATATATATATATGTATGTATGTCTATATATATATATATATATATATATATATATGTAAGCTTATAAGTACTGCCTTACTTCTCTTTAAGAAAGGAAGATGTAATGATACTTGATTTAAACAATTCCATGTCTTGGTGGGTTTGCGTAGCTTATTGTCAATATCTTTATACCTGCTTTTAAGACTTATTGACTGAAACGAGCTTTCACGCAAAAAGTTAGGGCTTTGCTACAGGATACACCCTCCACAAGTTAAGGAAGTACAAATAAAAGTATATATTTCTGTTTTATTTAAACCTTTTAAGTTCATATGCATAGCCCCATTTGGCTGTTTTGGTTTTTTTTTTTTTTCTTTCTTCAGTAATATTTAATCTCCTTAAAGAAACAGAACATATGCATTTTACTTTTTTTGTATCTCTTTAGTAATATTTTAGTGTAAAAGGATAACCAGTATTTAAACCTTTTATGTTACTTTATAAAGTTATTTTACACAATGTTGAAAAATTAATAAGAAAGCTACATATTTTGGCAGCTGCTGCTTTAATTTTCAATGAAATGAAAAAAGCTCTCCTAGAGAAAACCTCAATGAAGAAGAAAAAAAATGAGAAACCCTCATTTATAAAGGTTTGCTGCAGATGACTTAACTGAAAATAAATGAATAGTTCCTATGTGTATAATACATATTTATCTATTTGACTTATGCCTTTATTCCAGCAACTTGCAACATCTGAGGTACAATTTGTTACATTACTTTTGTTTTTTGCAGCACAGGCAGGTGAAGTGACTTCCTCAGGGTCACACAGTGGTGTCAGTACCAGGATTTGAACTGACAAGCTCCGGGTTTGCTGAAATATTACTGAAGAAAGAAAAAAAACGAAATGGGGCTATGCATAGAAATGTCCATCCATGCATTATCCAACCCGTTATATCCTAAATACAGGAGCCAATCCTTGCCAACATAGGGCACAAGGCAGGAAACAAACCCCGGGCAAGGTGCCAGCCCACCGCAGGGCGCACACACCCACACACACCCACACACCAGGGACAATTTAGAATCGCCAATGCACCTAACCTGCATGTCTTTGGACTGTGGGAGGAAACCGGAGTACCCGGAGGAAACCCAGACAGACACGGGGAGAACATTCAAACTCCACGCAGGGAAGCGAACCCGGGTCTCCTAACTGGCACCTTTCACTGTGCCACCATACCGCCCGCATACAAACTTAAAAGGTTTAAATAAAACAGAAATATATACCTTTATTTTTACTTCCTTAACTTGTGGAGGGTGTATTCTGTAGCAAAGCCCTAACTTTTTTCATGAAAGCCCCTTTCAGTCAATAAGCCTTAAAAACAGGTGTAAAGCTAAACTTGCAGCACCGCTATTCAATTACACTTGCCTAACGCCTCTCCTAAGGGGAGATACTGTGGGATCTATGCCTCAGTCAAAGCACCAATCACAGGCCCGATTACAAAGCGGGAAGCTGTGATTTGTCATCTCCCTCCCATGTAACAATTACAGCCCGTGTTACAACGCACTATGTATGTATGTATATATGTATATATATGTATATGTAGATATGTATATATATGTATATATGTATATATATGTTTACATAACCTCTTTAACACACTACTTCTCCGCTGCAAAGCGCGGGTATTTTGCTAGTGCAGTATAAAAGGGTGGTGGGTTATGACCAGCCTAATGCCAGCCCATACCTTTAAAAGGAAAACATGATTCCACTTTGACCTGCTTGAGAATATGTGCTGCCCAATATATCCAGAATGTTTCTGAGTCTTTCAGGCACCCTTTTTGGCTGCACAATGTCACTGACTAATGGGTAGTACACCACTAGCAGTGCAGCCTGCAAAAGTGGGTGGAGCTGGATCTAGATATCAGTGTTGTCCAATCATAGGTCACTTTCTTTTGCCAATGCAAATGAGGTGTTGCTTTTAGATAAATGTTTAACGCACATTTCTGTCTTATCTGTTTTGTTTTTGTTTTTCTTTCAAAGATTTCAAATTTTGATTCATCTATCCTTAAGACTTTCTTCCAGTCTTCAGAAGTCCACAGCTGGCATTTCAAGGCCCTATTTTGTCCTTTAAGGAATAGCTTTCATATTGCCACTTGTCCTGTCGAGCCTGCAGCACAAAGTCTCCCCTTCACAGCAGAAACTGAGACTTGCTTTTTTCGACCACTGCTGAACTGTGTTTGAAGTTGTTGTGCTATGTGGAGCTTCTTACGCAAGCTGGTGACCTCCTGAAACTTGACTTCTGATAGGAATGTGGCATGGGGTCTGCCAGATCTCTTCCTATCAGAGTTTCCTTCAGTTTCTAATTGCCTTTGGATTGTGTAGGATGCCACACTCACAGATATTTTGATTTTTTTTTTCAATTTCTCAAAATGAAAGGCCTACATTTCTAAGGGTAATGATACTCTGTCTCATTTAATTTGTTCATTGCTGTTTTCTTGCCACTATCACTGGAATTTACAACTTTCTATAGTGTAATACTGTCCAAGTTGTACTTCAGAGGGTGTAGTAACGAAGTCTGCTCCAACTCTGGTTTAGGACAGACAGAGGGTTTTAAAGTAATTGACAGAAGTTGGGATATCTGTGCGAATTGTTTGCTTCTACTTGCATGGTTTAATTTACTTAAATGCTGTTGAACATCTGTAGTTTGTAATCTATTAGTTTTTCCCTGAAGAAGTCCCATGTGTAATTTCTGAAATGTTCTTTTTTTCCTCCTGAAATCAAGGAATACAAGAAACAGACAATGGCAAATAAAAAATAAGTCAAGCAATCATTAACTCTTCAGAATTTTTTATTCATCAAAGTAGTCCCCTATTGCTGATTTAACAGTGAAACTGTGGTAACTGTTCTGATTCAGAATGCCAGTCACTCTGTGCAAGTCACTAACTCTGCCTCCAGTAAAAGAACCTCAGACCATCACACTTCCATGAGTAATTTTCTAAAATTTTCTTTTTTGCTAACCTAAACTTTAAATTTAAACCTCTGGCAGTTTACTGCTTACCTTCTCACCAGTTTAGGTCATTAATTAAATTTGAAGAAAAACTTTTGACTAGTAGTGTATTAAACAGGTGTTTGGGAACAGGAATAGGAAGTGCATCTTTCTTTCTTTCTTTCTTTCTTTCTTTCTTTCTTTCTTTCTTTCTTTCTTTCTTTCTTTCTTTCTTTCTATCTGTATGTCTATTGAGACTGCTCTGACTGCAGTGCAGGTTACAGAAGTGGGTGGAGCTGGGGCTAGATATGAGTGCCGGCCAATCATAGATCACTTTCTTTGGCCAATGCAAATGAAGTGTTGCTTTTAATTAATGTTTAACACACAATTCTTTCTCATGTCTTTTGTTTTTGTTTTTTATCATTTTCAAGCACCTCTGCTGGCTTTTTAGCCGGCTTACTGCATTCTCCCTAAGGGTGCCTCCAACCCATTGAAGGCCCAGGTGCATGATGCAGCTTTTTCTGGGCGCCCCCACCATGATAGCTGCTTTTTAGCAGCATTGAAACTTTGCAGGTTTTTGGTTCTGTTTTTGATCATTTTCCTATCAGTTTAACATCTGAGAGGAATGTCTGCTTTCAGTTAAATAGATGTTTGGGGATGGGACATGGACAGTTGGAGGCTGATCTGCTGTTCTGAGGCATGATACTAATTCCAGGTGTTTTTTTAAGTATTGCAATATCAAAGTTAGTTGTACCTAGACAATTAGAGGTGTAAACAATTCTTTTAAATGTGTTTAACTAAGTCTCTGAGATGTCAGGAAGAGGAAGTGTTTCATTTTTTATGGAAATGCATACAGTTTAATAATCTAATGTTTACAAAAGTGCCCCTTCCAACCTACTTTCATTGGGTCTGCTATGACCAAGTGCATTATTTCTGGAGTACTCAATGCACAGACTAGGCTCTACCCACACACTTACAAAAGCTTTTATTCTCATAATCTGTGCTGCCCCTAACCAAACTGGGGCCATTAATGGAATCTTCTTGGGGTACCCCCTCCCCTACTACAATCCATTACATTAGTATTTCTATTAAAAGCTTTAATTTGAACAGGAAATATATAAATAAATAATAAACAAAGGAGAATACATCACAAACTTAATTATAACATTTAACATCAAACACAAATAGGTTTTTAAACAGTAATCAAAACTTGGAAGTGAATTTTTATAGGTTTCTTCACTCTCTTTGAGTTTATCACAACAACACATATCTACATTTTCTTAAGTCAAAGTTATGTATGAGGTAATCCAATGATATCTTCTGTGCAAGATCTGAGTTGATACTGATGATAGCCATGCTGCTGTTGTGCCATGGATGACCTCAAGTACAGTACATAATGATGAGCTGAAGTTTTGAAAAAATTGGTAAATGGAAGTGTTGCTGAGGGCAAACCATAGATTTGTGCTTCAAAGCTATTTTCTGGCAATGATATACCAATTGATTTAGTTTAATTTCTAAATGAAGACCTAATTAGTAATAATAATAATAATAATAATAATAATAATAATAATAATAATGTCCAGGCTATCAATGTAATGTTACTTTTTGTTACTTAATATAGCTAAAGTATTACTTGTGAAGTGATACAAGAACAAAAACACTTTTAATACTATTACTATTACCAATACTACTACTACTTACAGTATAATAGAAATAAATAAAATAATAGAAAATACAACTACTAATAAAAAATAATATACAAAATACTACTACTAATAACAATAGTAAAATTAAAGCTACTTATACTACTAATGAATGTGCTTGATAAACTTACATAATAGCTGAATATTAAAATATTAAAAGAATGAACATGGGAATATATTATCCTCTTATGAATTTATCTAAACTTGTCATTTCAATGAAGCAAACAGCAATAAGACATTTACTAAATCAGTAATCTCAGTTACAGTAATTTCTCTTTTTGCATGTCAAAATTGCTTACATGGTGCTTTCCCACAATTCCCACAATTCAGTCAATAATTCAGTCAATAGTTAGGTAAGTAAGACAGCAGAAATTTACAAATGTGTCCTGAATGCAATAACACTCAGAGCACTTCATATGTCTACTAACGTCAGCAGCCTTTAATAACCTATATAGGTCCTTAGGTCAGTATGGCCCTAATAAATAATTTTCAACCATGCATAAGCTATGTTTTGTAAAATCATATACTGTAATACAGTATCTGTGCAACACTCACTATCAAGGCTGTTCCAAATAATGCTATTGTTACTCTAGTAAACTGCTAGCTTAAGTGTAGTAGCAGTTGATGTAACATCAGTGAGATTGCTGAAAGCTACATACATTTAGAGCTGCTTCTAAAAGCTTTCATTTCATTTTTGCTCCTGAATGGTGTTGACTTGAAGCCATGTCTCTGCTAATTAATGGAAAATTATCAAAGCAGGTGACTGTCAACGATGTTAATTTGAAACAATAATAGAATCATAGTCAGAAAACAAAGAAAATCGTAAGCCAAAAAAAATGCAAGTAACCAGTGCTAAGAAACCTGAGACGTAAACCATAAATAGAGGACAGAAAACAATGTCGTAACCAGTACAATCAAAAATTAACAATATGAAATGATTTTTATCTTTCAGGAATTAGGTATGCATAGCACCGGCTTTTTAAAACATCATGCTAGTGACATCGTGATGAGTGACCCCCAAGAACCATCTCCCACTAATGCAGCCTTGTGTCCTAGCAATGTCCAACATGGGGCCGTCCAAAGGTGATGTGTAAGAATATGAATTGTTATTAACAATGTTCAAAACACAATAAAGAATAGATGAATACAACAACTAGACTCTTGTTTACAAAAAAACCAAAAGTATAAACCTGATCAGACCAATGCTGATGCAACTTGTCAGTGCTGTTACAATACAGTAACTGTTTCAAGCTTCAGACATGATAAATGTAAATGTACAGTTTTAATGAGAAGGATGCGCTTGCATTGAATGACAAAAATCATCAATATCTGGTGCAGGGTTTGTTAAAGTTAAATGTCTCTTTATATAGACATCACATTTAACCTATTCTGATAATCTGGTTTGGTTTCAGCGACAGTCAAATATTCACTTTCGTGTAAGTATGTAGAAACAAAGGGAAGTATGATACTAAAAGCCTTTTCAACTAATGATCCACATTTACTATGAATTCTTACTCAAAATGTATCAAGGGGTAAACTAGTCTTCAAAATATTCTAACATAACTTTTTAGGAAAGATCAGCCAACATATTTTCTTCACTCGTAAATAGCTCATTCTTTACTTGCTCATTGAGAATAAATGTATCCAGACTTGTAAGAAAATACCCATCAAATTTAATTAAGAACATTTTCAAATGACTGACCAAAGAAAATTTTAGTTGATTAAAATTATAATCTTCATTTCTCTTTTCTGCCTCATTAATTTGGTCAATTAAGGTTTGAATTTATCAAAGAAATTGTTTTTAATTCTTTATTTTCAAACCTTAATTTTCTTCTTTAGGCCATAAATTTTATCTGTCAAATACTGTTTTATGTGTTTTCCAAAGAGATTAGTTGCAAAAGTAGAATAAAGTCTGAAAGGCAGCACAACTACATACTGTATTCCAATGTATATCATTAAAGAACTGCACAAGGTCACAGGTTTTCTTGGACAGAAATATAATTATTACTAATCTCAGGTACTTTTTTAATCTGACCTCACAAAAATCAGCCCACTTCTGTGTGTAACACTAGTAAAGAAAAAAATAGTCCAACTTGAGTGGTGGAAACAAAAATGACCACAGTAATTTTAATACATTTAGTGAACATGCATGGGGACAAATGCAATGCTGCCTGTGTCAAACAATAAACATGTTTAGTAACTATCATGACATATAACAGAACCTCAGCTTTCTTATTTAGATGAGCTCAAATCAGTGTTGTAAGAGACACAATCAGTGTTGCATCAACTTCAGTCTCTTTATTGTTTACCACTAATTTTTCCAGTAGCTACAACTTATATAAAGTATTATGACTGACTCGTAGAGCTACTACAAGTTTTTTGCAGAACCCTAGGGAGCCATAGACTGCAATTTAAGGAACGCACTTTTAGAGTGTTTTATGGCTAAGTGACTCAAGCAGCCTAGTTGGGCCCACCCTAAAGAAACTATTTGTGCCTGCTATTTAGGCTTATCATCAATGAGGCCAAAATAGACTTCAGGCAGGTGCAATAACTGTTAGGCATATGTGGCACACATTAGGATATATTATAACTTTACATTGTTCTTCTTCACAGTGCATACTTTCTGTTGTTGGGAAGGGCTCAGAAAATGTATCATTCACAAACAGAAGAGTTTTTCATACATTTCAGAATAAATGGGGGACAATAAATGCATATGAATATCAGTAGTGGAATTTAGGCATTGGGAGGTATCTTGCACACCAAATCACAAACACAATTCTGTCCCAAAACAGACTTTATTTTCTCAAATATGTTCTCAGCATAAGCTTCTTTTTACAACTGTCATTTTTTCCATTCTCCTTCACTGAAGATGACTGCATTCCTACACCTCATCATCTGGCAAAGGAGGAGTTACGTATTTTCTTCTTTTTTTTTTTTCTTTTTAAGCTGGACACCAGAGCACTTCCGATACATCATAGGCATACCTATAAGCTCATGCAGATAAGGGCAAGGAAGACACCACCAGTAAGTTTCTTCCTGCTCCCTCCCATAGCATATAGTATTAAAGCTGCACTGATTAATATAATCAAATTTGGTTCCATACTAGAGAGGGGCAGAGCTGTCAACTCATCACCACCTGGTGGTGAGTTGGCTTCGATGCCGGTCAGGCCTGGTAGGCACAAACATATTGTGAGGGTCTGCTGTGAGTCCCCTGTCAGATGTAGCTTCAACTCCCAACTCCAGCAGAACTTCGACCATGTCCCAAGGGAGGTGGGGGACAGTGAGTCTGAATGGGCCATGTTCCATGCCTCGATTGTTGAAGCGGCTGACTGGAGCTGTGGCCATAAGGTGGTCGGTGCCTGTCATGGCGGCAATCCCCGAACCCGTTGGTGGACACCGATGGTGAGGGATGCCGTCAAGCTGAAGGAGTCCTACAGGGACTCCAAGGGCGGCTAACAGGTACCGGCAGTCCAAGCGGAATGTGGCTTCGGTGGTTGCTGAGTCAAAAACTCGGGCATGGGAGAAGTTTGGGGAGGCCATAGAGAACGACTTCCGGATGGCTTCAAGGAGATTCTGGTCTACTATCCGGTGTCTCAGGAGGGGAAGCGGTGCAGTGTCAGCACTGTATATGGTGGGGATGGTGCGCTGCTGACCTCAACTCAGGATGTTGTGGGTCGGTGGGGGAGTACTTTCGAAGACCTCCTCAATCCCACTAACATGTCTTCCAATGAGGAAGCAGAGCCTGGGGACTCGGAGGTGGGCTCTCCCATCTCTGGGACCGAAGTCACCAAGGTGGTCAAAAAACTCCTTGGTGGCAGGGCCCCGGGGATGGATGAGATACGCCCGGAGTTCCTCAAGGCTCTGGATGTTGTAGGACTGTTTTGGTTGACTTGTCTCTGCAACATCGCATGAACATCGGGGACAGTGCCTCTGGATTTGCAGACTGGGGTGGTGGTCCCCCTCTTTAAGAAGGGGGACCGGAGGGTGTGTTCCAGCAACAGAGGGATCAGACTCTTCAGCCTCCCCGGGGGTCCTGGAGAGGAGGATCCGTCAGATAGTTGAACCTCAGATTCAGGAGGAACAGTGTGGTTTTCGTCCTAGTCGTGGAACAGTGGACCAGCTCTACACCCTTGGAAGAGTCCTGGAGGGTGCATGGGAGTTTGCCCAACCAGACTACATGTGTTTTGTGGACTTGGAAAAGGCATTTGACCGTGTCCCTCGGGGAATCCTGTGGGGGGTTCTCCAGGAGTATGAGGTACCGTACCCCCTGATAAGGCTGTTCGGTCCCTATACAACCGGTATCAGAGCTTGGTCCGCATTGCTGACAGTAAGTGAAACCCATTTCCGGTGAGAGTTGGATTCCGCCAGGGCTGCCCTTGCCCCCAATTCTGTTCATAACTTTTATGGACAGAATTTCTAGGCGCAGCCAGGGTGTTCTGGGGGTCCGGTTTGGTGAGCTCAGGACTGGGTCACTGCTTTTTGCAGATGATGTTGTCCTGTTTGCTTCATCAGGCCATGATCTTCAGCTCTCTCTGGATCGGTTCGTAGCTGAGTATGAAGTGGCTGAGATGGGAATCAGCACCTCCAAATCTAACACCATGGTTCTCAGCCGGAAAAGGGTGGAGTGCTGTCTCAGGGTTGGGGGTGAGATCCTGCCCCAAGTGGAGGAGTTCAAGTATCTCAGGGTTTTGTTCACAAGTGAGGGAACAATAGAGCGGGAGATCGACAGGCGGATCGGTGTGGTGTTCACAGTGATGCGGGCTCTGCATCGGTCTGTTGTGGTGAAAATGGAGCTGAGCCGAAAGGCAAAGCTCTCAATTTACCAGCCGATCTACGTTCCTACCCTCATCTATGGTCATGAGCTATGGGTAGTGACCGAATAAACGAGATTGTGAATACAAGTGGCTGAAATGAGGTTCCTCTGCAGGGTGTCTGGTCTTTCCCTTAAAGATAGAGTGAGAAGCTCGGTCATCCGGGAGGAGCAAGAGTAGAGCCACTGCTCCTCTGCATCGAGAAGGGTCAGATGAGGTGGCTCGGGCATCTGATCAGGATGCCCCCTGGACACCTCCCTGGTGAGGTGTTCCGGGCACATCTAACTGGGAGGAGGCCCCAGGGAAGACCCAGGACACACTGGAGGGTCTATGTCTCTCGGCTGGCCTGGGAACGCCTTGGAATTCCCCTGGAAGAGCTAGTAGAAGTCTGGGCATCTCTGCTCAAGCTGCTGCCCCCGCAACCAGATCTCGGATAAGTGGAAGAGGATGGATGGATGGATGGATGGACTTAAATTTAGCTTATACAGGTATATACTAGGTATAGATGATAACAACTGTTTACATGTCTACACTACCCTTACTGAAACTGAAGCTTTCCTTGATGCAAAGGCTGAAACAAGACAAACAAAGGCTGCGTAGGGTTGCTGCCATTCCTCCCTGATAACATAATTTATTTACTAAACTTTGTGTTATATTTTCAGTTCTTGCACATCTTTCACTTGTATATATAGTATATGGATATATCTGACTCAAACTGTATTGATTTGGATTTATTTTTATAGAATTTATGGACTTTGCATTAAGTGGGTTTGCAGCCTCTGGCACAACTGAATCTTTCTTTGCACTGTGGTGATCTAGACGCCTGGGATGGTCTGTCTTCTGGATTATAATGGATATTCTGGATTGCTTTTGATTCTTTCTATATGTGCTTAATGACTGAGAAATGATCTGATTTTACACCCACTTAGATTGCGGCTCTGGAGCAATCATGCCTTTAATTCCCAGCATTATATGTATGTGGCTGTATATTGGAAGTCCTGCGGTGGGTTGGCACCCTGCCCAGGATTGGTTCCTGCCTTGTGCCCTGTGTTGGCTGGGATTGGCTCCAGCAGACCCCCCTGACCCTGTGTTCGGATTCAGCGGGTTGGATAATGGATGGATGGATGTATATTGGAATCTCTGAATTCTGGTATCTTCATGTGCACCTTGTAACATCTCCTACTATGCTTTTTCTGCTGCTTGCTATTACCACTCATCTGCGCCACCCCACCCAGCCTGTCTCACCTTCTCCATTGTGCTGTGCTGCTTATCTGCTATTATCAGATAAGTATTGCTCTGTACTATACTAAAGTATTCTTGTGACAAACTCCTTCATATAAAAATAGTTTGTCCAGAGCAAATAGTCAGACTGGAGTGTCCTGAAAGACACTGGCATTGTGTAGCACCCAAAATATTTACATTGAGAGTCAGGTCACCACCACCGCCACGCAGCAAATGAAAAGTTCATCAGCAGCATTTGTTCAGGAATACACCGTCCTATTCATTGCTTCGGAAATAGGAGTGTCAGTGTGCCAAATTTGCAATTTGCTAAAGTAAACTCTGGTTATGGATCTGTGCACAATGAACCCTTGTCAGCTAAAATTGCATAGGTTAACTCGAGATCTCATAACACTAGAATTCCTGAAGCCTATGAAAAAACTTGTAATCCCAGGCCATCTTAAATTCCTTTGCACCTCTCCAGTAGCGTCTTTTGTTTTGTAAATGTGTCGATCAGCACCAGGAGCAAGCAGCCTGCTATCTTATCCCCACCACTGCCACAGCTCAACTTGAGCAAAATGTTCAGCCAGCTCAAGTCTTTTTTATCTGGGTGTGAGGTGCTTGGAGATGTATAGGGTAAATAATACATCGTTATTTGGAACAGATGCATTTCATGTGTGTTCCATGTCTACAACGATCTATGTAAATGCAGGATGACAGGAAATTCGAGAAATGCAAGAAATGCTGAACACATACCTAAAACAAACTTTTTTCATGCTATAGTACTAATGACAAAATTTTGACATGAAGTGTGTAATGTGTGAAGACTTTAACAATAACACAAATAAACACTTTCACAAAAGGTACACGTATAACGAAAAAAAGTTTGCTTTTACTCAAAAATATACCCGAAGAAAAAGAAATCAGGTTAGGGTACGATGCTGACATTACCAATTCGGTGGTACAACGGTAGGAACTGCTGACTCATAATCAACAATGTCGTGGATTTGAGTAAAGCTGCTTCCCAGAATTACCATTTTGAGTGGTGAGCTGGCTGCTCTTATTGTTACTATTATACAATTAAAACATTTGATTTGAGTCTGTAACAGCCAGTGTAAATGTATGGTACTTGTAAAGGTTAACATTTTTTTTTCAGTTTTATTCTCTTAGTCACTTTCATGTTCCCCCCTTTCTAACATTGCTGTTTTCAAATAAAGACATGGTATAACAGAGGTGAACTCAGATGAGGTACTGGTGCTGTCAGAATTCATTACAGACTCCAACCTTGACATGCTATGCCTAACAGAAACCTGACAAAAACCAAACAATTTCAAGTTTCTCATGGAGGCGACACCATCTGGATACATTTACTTCACAGAGCCTCACAGCTCAATGCAAGGTGGAGGAGTCACAATAATTTTTAAAGTGGAGCTAAAAATCAAAAGAATCCCTACTGACTGCCCATTGTCTTTGGAGTATCTGGCTCTTAAGCTAATAATGAAACCAGGCTCTGTCTTACTCATTGTTCTCTTTCGTCCCTTTCGTCTTTTTATCTGATCTGACTGAATTATTAACCCACTTAATTTCCCTTTTGCAGAGAGTCATTCTTCTTGGTGATTTCAACATCCATATTGCTATTACTACATGTAAGATGAGCAATTAATTCCTATCTTTACTGGACTGTTCTGACTTGGTGCAACATCTTAATTTTCCTACTCACACTGGCAGTCACATATTGGACTTGATCTGTACATCTGGCGTATCTGTCAGCAACAGTTATGGCAGTGATATGGGAATCTCTGATCATAAAGCTGTACCTTTCACTGTCTCATTATCTCTCCCTCCTCTTACCTGTAAATGTCAAATTTCTTTCAAAAACCTTAAAAATATCTGTCTTTCTACCTTTGCTAGTTCAATTTCTGATCTTTTTCTGTCTTCACCTATTCCATCAACACTAGATACTCTTGTTGATCACTATAACTCAGCCCTTCTTTCAGCACTTGATAAAACAGCTCCTTTAAAGCATAAAAGGGTTTCCTTTAAGCGTTCAGCTCCATGGTACAATTCAGAGTTACAGTCTATGAAAGCAGCTGGCCGATGCCTTGAGAGAATGTCATGTAAATCAGGCCTCGCTGTGCACATCCTGGCCTTTTCTGACCATCAAAGTGCTTACAGGGATGCACTAACTGCAGCCAAGAGCACACTTCATGACAGAATAATAGAAAGTGGCCATGATAACCCAAGGGTTTGTTCTCTTTAATTAATAAAGAACTTCAGCCTGCATCTGGCCCAATTACCTCCTCTACTGAAGTCTGTGAAAAATTCCTCCTCTTTTTCCAAAATAAAATTAAAGATTTAAATAATTCAACTAACATACATCCATCATCATTTTATATCTTTCCCTGTCTTCCCACTCTTTTAAATAGCTTTTTTTTTCTAAATTTTTCATCAGTCACATCTGCATTTTTAATGACCTGTTTTGTAAGATGAGGCCGATTACTTGTGTACTGGACCCCATCCCCACCACACTTCTTAAATCCTCATGCCATAATCCCAACTGTTACAAGAATAATAAATACATCCATTGACACTGGCTTTGTGCCAGTCCCTTTTAAAATGACTTCTGTAACCCCAATGTTAAAAAGTCTGGTCTTGATTATGACAATCTAAGCCATTTTTGGCCTATTTCTCACATACCTTTTGTGCCAAAAGTTCTTGAGTGTGTTGTAGCCTCCCAACTCACCAATTACATAACTTCTAATAAACTAATGGAACCCTTTCAGTCTGGTTTCAGGGTGCAGCACAGCTAGGAAACTGCTCTGCTTCAGTAACCAATGATTTGCTTTTAGTAGCAGACTATGGACAAACCAGCATATTAATTCAGTTAGATATTACTGCAGCATTTGATACGGTCAGACATGACATTCTATTGTCCAGAATGGAGAATATTCTGGGCATCTCTGGCACTGACCTCCATTGGTTTAAGTCCTTTCTGACTGACAGGCAAGAGTTTGATAGTCTTGGCAACAGCAGGTACAGCTCAGTGCCAATCACACAAGGGGTTCCTCAGGGCTCTGTCCTCGGCCCTCTGCTCTTCTGTATCTACAGTAATTGCTTCCCCTTGGCCATATCATTTGTAGCTATGGACAAGGTTATCATTTTATGCAGATGATACCCAAATCTATTTCAGTGTTGAAAGTGAAATTTCATCTGGGCTTTCTCAGCTCACAACTTGCCTCAGTGAAATTAAAACCTGGATGGAGTTGAACTCTTTAAAATTAAATTGCAACAAAACTGAACTCTTGCAAATTGCCAGTAAAGAGCAACTTAAGAAAATGAGCTCCTTTTCAGTCACTCTTGACGGTGATCTCATCAGATATTCTTCTGATGCAAGGAATCTTGGTGTTAATTTTTGATTCCTCCCTTTCTTATTTCGCCCACATAAACCTCATTAAGAAACTTCCTTACTTCCACCATCATAACATATCATGTGTTCGCTCATTCCTTTCCTTTTCTAGTGCAGAGAAATTTGTCCATACTTTCATTACATCCCACATCAATTCTTGTAACTCCCAACTGGCAGGTGATGTTTCTAATCTTATATTACAACTGAAGTTGATTCAAAGCTCTGCTGCAAGACCCTTACACGAACCAGCAACACCAAGTACATCACACCCATCCTGCTTCGCTTCCACTGCCTCCCTGTATCTTACTGGATTGAATATAAAATTCTATTATTAACTTACAAAGCTGTAAATGGCCTCGCACTAGACTACATCAGTGACCTTCTCTACTATGCTCCTGTTTGCCCGCTAAGGTCTCCTGATTCCGGCAAACTTGTTGTGCCCCACACTACCCTGCACTCTATGGGTGACAGGTCTTTTAGCTGCATAGTGCTCAGACTTTAAAATTACCTCCCTAAATTAATGAGATCAGCTGACTCAATTCATTCTTTTAAAAAACAACTTAAAACTCATCTGTTCAGGAAGGCTTTTAACTTAACCTGACATTCTACCCCCCTCTTTATATCTTCCTCTCTGTCCAGATTCTCCAGATAATTTGTGTGTGTTATATCAGAAATGAAGTTATTTGCTAGTCTTTTCTTTTAATACTGAATTTAATATCATGTATCTATCTGTTTTAGTACACGTAAAATTCATTATAATGAATATCTTTACAACAATATTTTCATTACAACTAAGTATTTTTATGGTCCCGACAGCTTCCCCATATGACACGAGTCTATAGAAATCTCATTACTACGAAGTACATTCAGCAGATACTTTCATTATAACTAACTGCACAAAAGACCTTAAAATGCCTGAATGAATCATCCACAGAGCAGTTAGTTCTGTGACCGCAGCTCAGTTGTGCGCAACAATCCCCAAACAGAAACACTGTAATTTTTTTTCTTTCTTCGAACTTTCCTCATACTGTTTTTTTTTTTTTTTGCCTTTTTTGTTTCCTGCAGTTTTCAGTGATACCTTTTACTTATTGCTTGTCAACATCTGAAAAACATCCATTGGAATTTAACTCATTGTCACCCTCCTATAGAAACGGCAGACACGGGAAAACAGTAACAATTCATATTAGAAAAAAAAAACTTAAATTTTTTGCAGCTCTCGATTGGTGCAAAAAGAAAAAAGACGTTGCCAGTGAATTCAGAATTTTGCCATCGACAGTGTCAACTTTCTTGAAAGACAGAGCAAAAAAAGTAGAAAAATCTCGGGTTGCAAACGTATGTGAACTGCTGCAATTGAAAACATTGAAAAAGCCTTTTTTATGTGGTTCAGTGATGCTCGTTCAAGAAACATTCCTATTAATGTGGCACTCATTCAAGAAAATGTGAGATTTGTAAACTCTCTTGGGACCTCCCCCAACTAGACAGCAAGCCGAAGGGCATCCTGAAGTGCGATCTCCGCGCCTGTATGGGGCAATAGCAGGCTCATAGATATGCGTCTCTCCGCCAAAGTAAACAGAAAAGATCTCAATGGGTGATGCAGGGTTAGGAGCACGTAAATTGTAAATGCATATACTGTAACAGGATTACTTGATCACTGACCTGGCCATGATCCTGCCTGACTGCTATGTCTATGTATAGCCGAGTGGCAGATCACGCTACAATAAATAACTGTGCCGTTCCTGTTTCAAGCTGAATAAAGCTGGTTTTGCTAAAGTACTGAGACTAAGCCTCGTGTTTGGGGGTGCAAAACAGGGACTTATAGCACAACCCCGATCTTTTATGCTTTGCTTCTGTGGTGCTTCACTGCAGCAATGTGAGCCTCCTATTGCCCTGCCCCAGCAATGGACAAACAATCTTCCACAGACACTGCAATCACACTTCAGGACGCACTTCAGCGTGTTGTTCCCGTTGGGTGTGGAGTGGGGGGGTCTCAAAAGAGTTCAGAAGCCTCACAATATGAAGAAGAAATAATGATTCAGCTCCTGACTGATAACTGTGCTGCCCACAACATGCTTCCACATTCAGATAATGTTCACTTTGAATACCTCCCGCCCAATTACACAGCAGCACTTCAGCCATTGGATTTGGGCATCATTTGCACCCTGAAAGTTTATTATCGCAAGGAAATGCTGAAGAAAATTCTCGTCAGCATAACTTGTAGGCAGGAGGAGATTAAAAGTAACGCGAAAGAAGCTATTGAAATGATTGCAAACACCTGGATACAAGTTAAAGAAAGCACTATAGTAACAAATACAGAATCTCATTACAACAAAATATTCGTTACAATGAAATATTTTTTAGGTCCCTGGGAGTTCGTTATAATTTTACCTGTATTCTATTCAGGAAACATTTGTATCCAATGTTACGTATACCTGCTGTTTCTTTATGAGACTCTGTGAAGCACCTTGAGCATGGGAAAGGTGCTATATAAATAAAATGTATTATTATTTTTTTTATAACGTTGCCTGATTTTATTAAAGGTTAAAATACTCTAACCAAGAACATTAAAGTTCAGGAAAATGTCCTATTTTGAAAAATTAAAAACAAGTTTTGTCAGGTTTTTTAAAAAATATCAATGTCTATATCTGATTCATTTGTTAAATACTGTATTATTGATAAAATTTCATTTATCTGTATGGTACAGTCATTTTTACTTTACTTAAATTACAGAAAACAACTTTAACTCAGGTTATTTTGATGATGTAGTATGCTATGCTAGTAATGCATTTAGATGTACTTGCAGCTTTTGACTCCATTCTATTACATTTACTCCAGTGGTTTGGGACAATTTTTTAGGCATGTGCAAGTTGATGAAGGCATTTTTGACTGAGTAAATCTAATTAATAGCTTGAACTGGTTCTTGTCAGTAAAAATGTATTACATCCATAATATGATGAAGCAATTCTGTTTTTAGGCTGTTCAGCCAATATAATTGAATGTTTCATAGAAAATTTAAATCAAATTTGAATAATTGCTTATTAATCTTTATAATATTACCAAATACCCATCACAAGCTTGTAGTTGTGCGTTCTGCTATAAAGTCTATGTAGTGTGCTACCTGTGTTTGTGGATGCTTCTTGCAGTCCATGGAATGAGGGGTGAATTGTTTATTCATTTGTTCGTTGGCCAACCCACGAAAAGCAGAGGATTAGTGAAATGATGCATGCATGCCATGATCCTGCTGACTTTTAGGCAGACCTGCTACCGTCTTCTGCATCCATTGTAGACCATAAGTAAGATGGCAGACTACAACTATGAAGAGCAAAACATGATTACTGCTATGTTTTAACCAGGGTTCCCCCCAGCTTAGGTTTAAATGATTTTTTATGTCTTTTAGTTACTGTATTATCCTTTAAATATTATAATTTATTATTTATGTTTATCATTTGCATAAATTTATTTTTTGTCAGTTGTGATTACTATTTACTTTCAGTGTATGAGAGTATAGTATGTTCTGTCTTGTTTCATGTGTTTGTGGGTGGCTCCCCAAGAGGCGGGGCCACCTGTCAGTCTCTGTTTCGGGACTGCTCCCAATCCTATAAAGGCTCATGGAAACTGTGTTCCCTCAGTGGTATGTTGTAAATTTTTGGTGTTTGTTAATTTCTGATTTAATTTCTTTTTGATATTATACTGCTGTTTTTCATTTGTAAATCTTGTATTTGGACTTTGTTTGCCCTGGATTGCCTTTTAGATAACTTCTTTGAGCCTCTTTTGAGTTTTTCTTTATCTTTTACATTTTTGTGAATATGTTTCCTTTTTAAAAAGATTTTGGCTTGACCTGTTCTATACTAACCATGGGTTATGGGTTTTCTCTTCCCTAGTGGGGCATTTTGTGTATATTTTGAAACATTTCAGGTAAGAATTTTTGAAGATTAAGAAATAAGTGCATTTTAGCATGGTGTAGGCCCAGGCCAGACACTCTAGTAGAAGCTAGGCTGCCTTTTGGTTCTTCTCCTCAGAGAGGGCAGGCTGGTGGGATTTGGGCTTCCTTCCCTGGATGTTTTTGAAGGCCTATTTCAGGTAAGCAAATCACAATAATTGAATTTCTCTCTGTAACTTTACTTTTCAGTGAGGTAGCCTTCAGTGCCATGACATGAATCAATTTTGAAAAATGTTTTTTCTATAGGTTGTCAGCAAGTAGCCAAGAATTTTCTTGTCAGTGAGTGAATCGGGGACTTTGGTTTACATAGATATTAATACAAGGTTTGTTTTATCTATTTTTGAAATACTGTATAATACTGTGCTTATTGAGCAATATAGGAAAGTTAGTTTGCAAATATAATGAGAAATACTGACATTTTGAATGTTAACTTTCAGACTTTTTTCTTTGTTGTGCTAAATATTTAAATGACTTTCTTTTTTTGTTTTTTTAAAGGAGTAATAAAGGCTTGTATTTTAGAGCATTAACCCACAAGATGCAAGAAAAAATATGCTGTAGGAAGTATGCTTGACTTTTAACCACAAAGCCCAAAACATATTAGAGTTGTTTTTCTGTCAAGGATTATTTCTATTTCCCAATTTTACATTAAGGGTAAACCATTATGCCAAAAAATATGTCTTTGAGGGGTGCTAATACTACTGTTTGTATTGCATTATGATGTATACTTTGACTTTGTGCAATTATCACTGTCACTAAAGGCTCTTTCTGTTCTGTTTCCTGTGCTAGCACTTGGTGTAAATTCAATGTGATTCAAATTACCTTTATTAAGCACACTTCCACTATTTGAATGGAGATAATGGTATCAACAGTGAAAGATAAAGCATTAGTATTTTATTATTGCAGCAAAATCATATAAAACCTCTTAAATCTGCATATATTTGAAAATGCCCAGGTAAGGTCCCAAAGTGTATTTACTGTTGCTTCTGTGTTTGGTTTGTTTTTCCTTCCTGCCCTCCATTGCCTCTATAAAATAATTTCAAAAATCTTATTTGACCTTAATTTACAATATAATTTACTTGCATTATCCTCATTAAGAGTCTTAATAAACTGAATGACTGTAAAAATTTAAAGTCTGCATGCAACTCTGCATAATTTTAAATATATATGGTTGTAAAATATTAAATACCATGAAAGAATGGCTGGGGCCTTCAGTAGGAAAGTCCTGTTTAATGCAGAATTGAATGGTACAGTAGATGTGCAAGACGTTAGTGTGTTGCTTTTTGCACTTGGTGGAGTCAGTCGAGAGCTTTCTTTTTCCTGATCAAACAGCTTCTGGTTGCTGAACAGGTCCTTTTAAAAGAGACAGAGGTGCAAGAAGCAATAGCTGTTATGCGTCTACCAGTTCATGTTCTGTATTTTCTATTTATGCTTTTTTGTCTTTTCTGTTTAATTCAAAGGGTTTTTTAATATATTCATAAAATTTATTAATTTTATATTCATAATATTTCAGTGTTGTGTAATTGTTTCTGTGTGGAAGTATGTGTTGTATTATGTTCTTTGTGTTTTGTGGGTGGTTCCCCAAAAGATGGAGCCACCTATCCCTCTCCCTCTTGGAAACCATCCATCCATCCTCTTCCGCTTATCCGAGGTTGGGTCGTGGGGGCAGCAGCTTGAGCAGAGATGCCCAGACTTCCCTCTCCCTGGCCACTTCTTCTAGCTCTTCCGGGAGAATCCCAAGACGTTCCCATGCCAGCTGAGAGACATAGTCCCTCCAGCGTATCCTGGGTCTTCTCCGGGGCCTCCTCCCGGTTAGACGTGCCCGGAACACCTCTCCAGGGAGGCGTCCAGGAGGCATCCTGATCAGATGCCCGAGCCACCTCATCTGACTCCTCTCGATGCAGAGGAGCAGCGGCTCTACTCTGAGCCCCTCCCGGATGACTGAGCTTCTCACCCTATCTTTAAGGGAAAGCCCAGAAACCCTGCGGAGGAAACTCATTTCAGCCACTTGTATTCGCGATCTTGTTCTTTCGGTCACTACCCATAACTCATGACCATAGGTGAGGGTAGGAACATAGATCGACTGGTAAATTGAGAGCTTCACCTTGCGGCTCAGCTCCTTTTTCACCACGACAGGCCGATGCAGAGCCCGCATTACTGCGGATGCCGCACCGATCCGCCTGTCGATCTCATGCTCCATTCTTCCCTCACTCGTGAACAAGACCCCAAGATACTTGAACTCCTCCACTTGGGGCAGGATCTCGCTACCAACCCTGAGAGGGCACTCCACCCTATTCCGGCTGAGGACCATGGTCTCGGATTTGGAGGTACTGATTCCCATCCCAGCCGCTTCACACTCAGCTGCGAACCGATCCAAGAGAGAGCTGAAGATCACGGCCTGATGAAGCAAACAGGACAACATCATCTGCAAAAAGCAGTGACCCAATCCTGAGTCCACCAAACTGGACCCCGTCAACGCCCTGGCTGCGCCTAGAAATTCTGTCCATAAAAGTTATGAACAGAATCGATGACAAAGGGCAGCCCTGGCGGAGTCCAACTCTCACTGGAAACGGGTTCGACTTACTGCCGGCAATGCGGACCAAGCTCTGGCATCGATCGTACAGGGACCGAACAGCCCTTATCAGGGGGTCCGGTACCCCATACTCTCGGAGTACCCCCCACAGGATTCCCAGAGGGACACAGTCGAATGCCTTTTCCAAGTCCACAAAACACATGTAGACTGGTTGGGCAAACTCCCATACACCCTCTAGGACCCTGCTAAGGGTGTAGAGCTGGTCCACTGTTCCACGACCAGGACGAAAACCACACTGTTCCTCCTGAATCCGAGGCTCGACTATCCGACGGACCCTCCTCTCCAGGACCCCCGAATACACTTTTCCAGGGAGGCTGAGGAGTGTGATCCCTCTGTAGTTGGAACACACCCTTCGGTCCCCTTTCTTAAAGAGGGGGGACTACCACCCCGGTCTGCCAATCCAGAGGCACTGTCCCTGATGTCCATGCGATGTTGCAGAAGCATGTCAACCAAGACAGTCCTACAACATCCAGAGCCTTGAGGAACTCCGGGCGTATCTCATTCACCCCCGGGGCCCTGCCACCAAGGAGTTTTTTGACCACCTCAGTGACCTCAGTCCCAGAGATGGGGGAGCCCACCTCTGAGTCCCCCAGGCTCTGCTTCCACATTGGAAGGCATGTTAGTGGGATTGAGGAGGTCTTCGAAGTACTCCCCCCACCGACCCACAACATCCCGAGTCGAGGTCAGCAGCGCAACATCACCACCATATACAGTGTTGACACTGCACTGCTTCCCCTTCCTGAGACGCCGGACGGTGGACCGGAATCTCCTCGAAGCTGTCCAAAAGTCGTTCTCCATGGCCTCCCCAAACTCCTCCCATGCCCGAGTTTTTGCCTCAGCAACCACCAAAGCCGCATTCCGCTTGGCCTGCCGGTACCTATCAGCTGCCTCCAGAGTCCCACAGGACAAAAGGGTCCTGTAGAACTCCTTCTTCAGCTTGACGGCATCCCTCACCACTGGTGTCCACCAACGGGTTCGGGGATTGCCGCCACGACAGGCACCAACCACCTTACGGCCACAGCTCCGGTCAGCTGCCTCAACAATAGAGGCACGGAACATGGCCCATTCGGACTCAATGTCCCCCACCTCCCTCGGGATGTGGTCGAAGTTCTGCCGGAGGTGGAGTTGAAGCTACTTCTGATGGTGGGCTCTGCCAGACGTTCCCAGCAGACCCTCAAAACACGTTTGGGCCTACCAGGCCTGACCGGCATCCTCCTCCACCATCGAAGCCAACTCATCACCAGGTGGTGATCAGTTGACAGCTCCGCCCCTCTCTTCACCCGAGTGTCCAAGACATGTGGCTGCAAGTCTGATGACACGACCACAAAGTCGATCATCGAACTGAGGCCTAGGGTGTCCTGGTGCCAAGTGCACATATGAACACCCCTATGCTTGAACATGGTGTTCGTTATGGACAATCCGTGACGAGCACAGAAGTCCAATAACAAAACACCGCTCGGGTTCAGATCGGGGGGGGGGAATTCCTCCCAATCACGCCATTCCAGGTCTCACTGTCATTGCCCACGTGAGCATTGAAGTCTCCCAGCAGAACGAGGGAGTCCCCAGAAGGTATGCCCTCTAGCACCCCCTCCAGGGACTCCAAAAAGGGTGGGTACTCCGAACTGCTGTTCGGTGCATACGCACAAACAGTTAGGACCCGTCCCCCTACCGAAGGCGGAGGGAGGCTACCCTCTCGTCTACCGGGGTAAACCCCAATGAACAGGCTCCAAGTCGGGGGGGCAATAAGTATACCCACACCCGCTCGGCGCCTCTCACCGGGGGCAACTCCAGAGTGGTAGAGTCCAGCCCCTCTCAAGGAGATTGGTTCCAGAGTCCAAGCTGTGCGTCGAGGTGAGTCCGACTATATCTAGCCGGAACCTCTCCACCTCGCGCACTAGCTCAGGCTCCTTCCCCTTCAGAGAGGTGACATTCCATGTCCCAAGAGCCAGCTTCTGTAGCCGAGGATCGGACCGCCAAGGTCCCCGCCTTCGGCCACCACCCAACTCACACTGCACCCAACCTCCTTGGCCCCTCTCATAGGTGGTGAGCCCATGGGAAGGGGGACCCACGTTGTCTCTTCGGGCTGTGCCCGGCCGAGCCCCATGGGTGCAGACCCGGCCTCCAGGCGCTCGCCATCGAGCCCCACCTCCAGGCCTGGCTCCAGAGGGGGGCCCGGTGACCCGCGTCTTGGCAAGGGAAAACGCTGTCCAAGGTTTTCTTTCATCATAGGAGGTTTAAACCGCTCTTTGTCTCATCCCTCACCTAGGACCAGTTTGCCTTGGGTGACCCTACCAGGGGCATAAAGCCCCAGACAACAGAGCTCCTAGGATCATTGGGACACGCAAACCCCTCCACCACGATAAGATGGCGGTTAAAGGATGGGCTCTTGGAAACCATTATTTTCAATTTAATTTATTGTATGATTATTACTGGAATTTGACCTTTCTGCTGTGTTTTTGACTGCTATCCTTGGATTACATTTTGAGATGTTGTTTGCTACTGGATTGCCTATTTTTAGGTAAATCCATCTGTACTTTTTTTTGTGGTCTTGTTTAAGAGTGCTTTTGAAAAATCTTTTGTTTGCCCCTTTTATAATATGCTGAATGTTCACGGTCACCTTTCCACTTACTGTTTTTTTTTTTTTTTTTACTGTTTTTGGGCTTTACTAAGTTGTTTTGCCAGCTTTGTGTTATTGGTGCCTGCTCCAGCTGAAGCCAGCAGGATTCCCCAGGGTCTGGTTGAAGTTAAGGTTACCTCTGTGGGGAAGATGAGTTAGGTTTTTGGCCACATCGTATTTTGCTCTGGAGAAAACCCCCAGATCAAGACATTGGTTAGAGAGGTATGCAAAGCCATTTGAATGCCACGTGTCTATTTTCTGAGTGTGTGACATGAGAACTATAAAGGAAACTGTCTTGTTTTTCCTTCGGAGTACGCTCCTGAATTAACTTTGGGTTACCTGTAGTGGGCCCAAACAGTTAATCATGACTTTGATGGATTACATCCCTTGTAATTTTGTTTTTTTTCCCCCCAACTGTAATATATCTGAATATGTGTCAATATGTTGAACCTGTCTAGTCACTAAAAAGAATATAGTGAAAAGAAAATGTACATGTCTTAAAAAAAAAAAAAAAAAAAAACTGCAATATTAATGTGCAGATAAAGCCAAGTTATAACATTGGAATTTGTCAACTAATATTTACTTTGACTTTATTTTTAGACACACAAGAAATGTTAACAAATTTCTTACCAAGAAAAGAAATGTGTCGCAGCAGCAAATGTTCCTGAATCAGCCATTAAAAATACACCTGTATGTCACTAGGCACATTTATACACGCACCTAACAATCAACTTAACTTTGTCACTGGAAGGATATAAGGCTATTTAAGACTATAATAAGGTAGTATTTGTAAACTTTACCTTGAACTACTTTGTTAAGCATTTTAATAAACACATCAATTCACCCATCTAGTTTCTCAAAATTCTTCAATCAGGGTCACCATTTTGCAAGAATGAAATATGAAATATTTCAATGTCTGTAATTTAAAAAATGTGAAAGTTATTCTAGATTTTTAACATTAACACCAAAGTATATTTTGAGATGGTGTCCCATTGTAAGGTCATTTCCTGCCTTAGTTCAAGAAACATTAGAATTTTCAAATCACTGAAAATAACATAACTGGTTTGCTCAAATGCTTTAAGTAAGATCTTAAAATCAAGCTCACTGGAAGATGCAAGTGTAAATCTGGCCATATTAACTTCAATAAACCATGTTTGGGGAAACTCCTGTTGAACAGGAGTAATCAAGGTAAATTCAAAAGTATATCTGAGTAAGTTGTAGGGGACAACTCTGTAAACTTCATAAGAACCTGAGATGAAAAAGTACACCTTTACTATTGTTTTTTTTAAATCTAATATCCCAGTATTGAACACATCTGCAAACACAAATTTATTATCTGTTTTGATATTATAGAGTTTCCTGTTTGCATTTGTCTCTTGTCAGATATGTTTAAAGAAAATGAGTGCTGCCATAATTTTTTCTATTCCACTGCTGTTACTGGAATATTGGTATATCTTAAGGTAAGGATAGTACATTTGTTTCTGAGAATGAAATACATTTACAAAAAATAAATATATATGAAGGGAAAAATGTGGAAGTGGTTACTTTTTATTTATGAATAAGCAACATCCATCCTATTCATCTATTTGTGTTCTCCCTATCCTTATCCCTCCATGTGTTTTAGTTTTAAACTACATATAAATATGTTCCCATTAATTCAAAGAATGGAGAAATAAATGGAACTGCAATAATCTAGTTGTAAGAGGTAAAATTCTTGTAGTTATCTATTAAATAATGAATATTGTCAATTAATGTACAGTATCAGTTAGGCACTTTGCTAAAATGTAATAATTCTGGCAAATGTAAAAGCCTTAAAGCACATTTAAGTTTTTTATAAATGCGTTTTTGGTAATGTGCTTGTTCAGACTCCACAGCCATTACCTCATAATAAATTTCCAAAGCAAGAAAGTCTTTTTTTTTTTCCCCTCCTTTCTCTCCCCCTTAACTTATGTGTTCAATATTTGTTGCTACCAATTTCCTTTTGTAATGAAGAATCAAAAAATGCTTTAATTTTACGGAGACTGGTAGCAGCAATACATAACATACATTGACAGTGTTATCTTATGTCATTAGTTCACCCATGCTGTTTAAATAAAGGAATGGAATTCTGAGAACATGGCACAAAATATCACTGGCACTCAGCTGCCTTCTGCTTGGGATGTATAAATATTTGCTGCCTTAGAAAGACAAACAGGATCATTAGTCCTCTGCCATCCTGTAGTCTCTTTCCTCACTCTTCACTTCTGGGAAGTGGTACTGGGGCATTGGCACTCACATAAGTAGATTTATGGTCGGATTCTATAAATGGCTCAGAAGGTTACTGACCATCCAGTCATAATAACTATTATAATTTCTGCATGTATATATTGTAAGAAGAAACTATCATTAGGCTATGAAAGGGTTGGGTTGCCAGTCAGTAATCTGTGTTTAATTGTGAAAGGCTGAAAAGATGGAAAACCAAAAGCACTTGCGGATGCTAAACAAGTAGGCATTAGCTGATGCAAAAACAAAGATGACTCTTGATTGAGCTGTTCTGCCCTTCTCTAAGTCGGGTTTTGTATTGAATGGCTACTACTGATGCCCCAGAGGATTTTATATCTCTATATATAATATATATTGTAGTGAGGGAACAAAACACAACAAGTTGGGAAACCTCTACAGTTTAACTTAAGGGGTCAAATTAAAAAAAGAATTGAAGAACAGACTGCACCAATAACAGAAAAAGACAGTATTATCACAGTTTTCACCACTTCTGCAGAGAAGCTGCATCACTGTCACATGCAGGTCTGTTGCTGATCATTGACTTCTGGATCAATGTGTGCTTGAAAGGGGCATGGGGTTAGAAGGGTGGGGCTTTCAGAATACTGGAGGTAATGAAGTCCATTGTCTTCTGGGAGGTGGTCTTTAGGTCTACAGAATGAAAAGGAGTAGATGTCGGCCAACAGCATCTCCCCATTTCATGGAGAGTTAGAGCTTCCCTTGTCAGTGGGACAAAGTTACCCCATAAGTGTGCATGTTTAATATTTAAAAACAGTGCATATGTATGTGTATTTTTGTAAGTATCTTTTGCACTATTATATTGTATTGAGGATTACTACGGTGGAGTAGTGGTAGCGCTGCTGCCTCGCAGTAAGGAGACCTGGGTTTGCTTCCTGGGTTCTCCCTGCATGGAGTTTGAATGTTCTCCCCGTGTCTGTGTGGGTTTCCTCCCACAGTCCAAACACATGCAGGTTAGGTGCTTTGGAGATCCTAAATTGTCCCTAGTGTTTGTGTGTGTGTGTGTGTGTGTGAGATCTGTGGTGGGCTGGCACCCTGCCTGGGGTTTGTTCCTGCCTTGTGCCCTGTGTTGGCTGGGATTGGCTCCAGCGGACCCCTGTGACCCTGTGTTAGGATATAGCAGGTTGGACAATGACTGACTGACATTGACTATTGGTTATGTTTCATATCTCATCAGCATTCTTTACACAGACATAGGTAAGGTACATATATGAGTAAGAAAGAATGTTGCATTTATAGTGGTGAGAGAGAGAGCGCATTTGCTCTTGGCCCTCCATGTGTTCTAAATTTTCCGTTGCAATTCCACAATTCATACTCATTCAATACAAATGAAAGTATAGAATGATGTACAAAAAAAAAAAACTATTTCAATTTTGACCTTAATTGAATTTTTTAGTTTTTAAAAGCTTTTAATTCTGATGCTTTAATCAATTTTAATACAGACTGTTCAACAAAAGGATAACAAGAAGAACAAAATTTTATTTAAGGTCAAAATTAAGTTTAGTCTCCTCCTATTTTACATAAAATTGAAAACCGTTTATGGGTCTTACCTTTTATTTGTAAATGAAGGCCATGCGCCTATCCTTCTCCACGAAAATCTCCGACTCTTGTAAAAGTCCTCCTTATTTCCTTTAGTTTTAAAAATCTCTCAACCTCAATGGAGATTATTGGCAAGAACAGTCGCAACAAGCACCTGTTGGGCTCACATCCACCCCCTTCGGTGGCGGCACGGTACTGTCTGCCTCACCTTGTGCCTTTTCAACGCAGTTTTATGTCTGATTAGCAAGACTAAATATATTAAAGATATTAGCCATACTGTGTATTGTCAGGGTGTATAATAAATATGTCTGCAATCATTATATTGGTGATTAGACAGCAAGAGGTATGCGACAATCGCATGCATCAACCCTGTGTGTGAGGGACAGCGCAGTCCGAGGTGAGGTGAGGCTTGTTGCTGCCATGCCTCGTGTTTCTCCCCTGTATTTGAACAGTAAATGTGCAAATTCAGCAATTTTGACTATAAAAATGATCAAAATTATTGGAATCATACAGAAAACAAATTTATAGCAAAGACCAGTGGACAAATTTATTTTATTAGTTTTTTTTTTACTTTTCATGATGACAGGTGAGCCCTGACCGCACGTCCCTGCTCTAAATTGCAATTTGCAAGAAGATACTTCTTGCTTTAGTGAAGAAAGGATATCGGCAGATAAATCTATACTTTAAATAGACTCAGGGTGGCCATATTTGACTTTAAAGACAAAGCAATGTGAACTCAAAGTAACAAAGTATAATTTGCAATTAGTGTAGATATTGTCATGTATAAGCCAGGGTGTGTTCTCTGGCTTTTCTTTAACGAAAATAGAGAAAAGTAAAATTATTTTTCATTTGTTCATTATGTCAGTGTAATGTTTATAGCCATTGTTCTGTTATTTATTTTCTAATATTACTTTTTCTTCTGTGTCCCTTCCCTTATTTTGTGGGTGGAACTCCAAAAACTCAGGCCACGCTGACTTCACAGCTGCCCCCAGTCTATATATTGTGAGGCTGTAGAGTGGGTCCTTAAATGGTTCATTAATGTTTGAGTGCTGTTCTTTGAGTTTTGGTTTGCTGGACTTTTTCCTTCTGTTCTTTGATTTTGTTTACTGGATTAGGGATTAAGATTAGTTGCTGTGTGTTATTTTGTTAGGAAAACCTTTTTGCATTTATGTATTTTATGAAATTTTAAAATAAATTTGAAAGCTTGAAGCCAGCTCCCATTTTTGTGCCAGTCTATGTTGAAACCTGCCTGTGGTTTTTTTAAAAAAAAAAATAAGAAAAGCACACTGTTCGCACTAAAAGTCTGTTAAACATAAAATGGAGAATACAACCTTTAGTGGTACAGAGTCCAGTTTGTGTGCTGTGTTACCCCAACAATTAATCGTCCAACTGTTCAGGGATGCATTCTGTTCACCGGACACTTGTTTCCCAACAGAAATTTTGCCAAATTGTCAAATCCCAGTCACTCTTCTTTGACCACTTCATGTCTGCCAGCTTCACTTGGTACTTTCATGAGTCTTCTCTCTATTGCTGGACCCACAACAGGTGTCTCTCTGGTAGAACGGTCTCTTCCTTCCTGGAGGTAGTTGTTGCCATCTGTGTGCCTTGCATCTTGCCAGCCACTTACCCTCGTTTACCTGTGAGCCCCTGTGCTCTGCAAGTGGTCTTGGCGGTGTTCTCAATGGACTGTCTCTCACTCTATGCCCTCTACTCCCCAGAAGTACAAATCTGCTTCAGTCATGATCAACATGATGGATTAAACAATTGCCTTTCAATTTATCACCCCAGTACCAACAATGCCCCATTCATCTACTGATTTTTAAATATAAAATTTACATGTTTCTTTGCCTAAGATAAAAAAGAAACTACACTGCACAAAAAAATGTTACCCTCTGACAGAATCATAACATAGGAGAATGCCCAGATATCTGTAATGAGATGCATTCTAAAATGGGCCGTACATGACCAGACAATGACTATGACATAAAAGCTAAGACTACTTGTCATGAGTTGAGATTTTCTAGCATTTTATTGTTATGGAGGCATTTTGTGTACTGTTATCAGGAAACCGTGAGCTGTTGGCAATTAATTTGGATTTGCAGGAGTGGCGTCATTATTTAGAGGGAGTCAAATATCCTTTTGTTATTTACACAAATCTTAAAAACCTAATATATTTAAAGTTGACAAAAAGAATCAATGCTCGATGGCCTTTATTTTTCAGCTAATGTCATTTCACATTAATGTATCACACAGGCAGAAAAATCCGAAAGACAGATGCCCTTTCTCTTATACACGAACCCAATGGTTTCTGTGAGGATCCTTCATCTATTATTGATACAGAAACAATTATTGGCTTGCTTAATGTACCAAATGTGGAAGATTATTTTGAATTGAGTTTAGTGTTCAAGAGCAGGTAAATTCCACTATAAATATACCAGCTGGGGAACTTTTTGTCCCTAGCAATTTGAGAAATTGCCTATGCTCAGAGACCTGGGGATTGTCCAGACAATTAATTTATTAAAAACATTTTGGTTGAGGGGCTAGACAAAAGATTTAAAAGAATATGTAGCCATTTGTGAAACTTCTTTTTTAACTAAGGAAACCACTGGAATTCCACTGAGTTTGCTCCAACCTCTTCCCATGCCATCATGATTTCCCTAGACTTTGTTACAGATCTGCATCTTTCAAAGGGCTACACCACATTTCTAGTTATAGTGGATTGATTTTCTAAAAGTGCTCACTTTGTTCCTAAAAGGGCTACGATCGGACAAATGAATGGCATATGTTTGTTTTCAACGAGTAGTGTGCCTTAATGGGTTCCCATCTTCTATTGCTTTGGACAGTGTTGCGAAGTTTATTTCAAAGTTTTAGAAAGAGTTTTGTGAAAGATTTGGGTGCAAGATAGATAGATAGATAGATACTTTATTAATCTACACGTAACATCTGCTGTAATAAAGACACGACAATTATCAAGGTTTGGGGTTTTTAGCCCCGTATACTGTAAATGAAAGTTGTCAATTGTTTTCTCCATTGAAGGGAGGGAGGACGAACATTTTATGGTGGCGGACCTATATTAACATGAGGAATGCTGGGATAGATGATGTGGATTCTGGTAGCATGACGTCATCACGGGTAAGCAGAGGGAAGAAATAGACCCGGAAGTGTGCGTTTTTCTAGAGCCGTCTGGGCGCTCTTTACGGCTGCGACGTCTCTGCTTTTCTAAGGAAGTAAAGAAAGAAAGATTAGTACACTACTATTGTCCCCCTGCGGGATGTGTTATGAAGCAAACCGGGTCGATCAGCTGTTCCCCAAGCGCTCGTGCGTGACACTGCATATCACCCGGAAACTAATAGGCAAACTGAAAGAATAAACCAGGACCTGGGGAAATATTTACATTGTATAGTACATTCTAAAGAGTGACTGAGCTGATTTGGTTAATATAGTAGAATTTTCCACAAATTTCCTGCTTCAGTTATCTTTAAAGAGGTCTCTGTTTAAATGCCAGTATGGATACAGTCCCTCGTTGTTTCAGTCACCTTCCTCTCAATGTACTGTTTTGTTTGTTAATAATTATGTTAATAACGTTCATGCCAGGAATCTTTGGAAAGCAGGACTAACTATGAAGTGCTTTGCAGACAAGAAATGCAAAAAGGCACGGGGAGTTGTTATGATTTAGGTTGAAATTTAAGATCTTTTAGACTTGTTATGGAAGCCATTTTGTGTACTGTTGTCAGGGTCACATCCTATGTTTCTAGGGGCATCTTCTCTGAGGTTGTGACTTTGAATTAATCAGCAGAGTGGATAAAAGGTCAGCCTTTTGAATGGAGCCTTACCTGATTGGCGGATAAAACCTTACTTTATATTTGACTTCTCATGTCATGAATTTTCTTGTCTTGCCTGGTTTTCAACCTATTGTTTGTTATTTAACCCTGATTTTTGCATCTCATCTGGGTTTCTTTTGTTTTGCTTTTTGCTTGCATCTCCCAGTTTCTCTAAAAACTAGTTATCTGTTTTCCTGCCAAGTCAGAACGCTACTCGGGTTTTCCATAGCTAAGTTAATTAAGTTGCAAACAAATGTGGAAAGTCAAATGAAGATCATCAATCTGTGGTATATGATCTATAAGTAGTAGGTATAGCATCAAGGGTTTTTTTTAATCTGCAGCAAATACCAATTTGAGATGGTGATAAAGCATCAATGGAAATGATTCTCATAAATATTTGGTATATTCCTTAAATGGTCCTCTGGGTTATTTGCAGGATATCTGATGGCATCATTAGAACACAAGTAAAGTAAAGCACAGGGAGTGTGCTACATTAATTTACATGCATAAGATCAGCAATACCAGTACTTTGTAGTATTTTGTAAAATCACAGGAGGTTTCTATGCTATTCAAATTGCTTTCCACTTTAAATTCTAACCTGGGGATTCAGGTTGTTGAGGTTAGGATTCTGCTGTTGTATCATGTGTGATCAAATATGCATATAAATATTGTAAATTATTTTTAAATACATAAGATAAGCTTTCTCAAACAATGAAGTGTGATTTAAATGTAAGCAAATTTTACTTATATACTAAGATTCTTTTATTATGCTCCAGAAAAGTTTCAGATGATGCAACATTTGTTTTTTTTTTTTGTTTGTTTTTTTCCAAAAATGAGGGGAGAAAGATAATTAAGTTTATGGAAAACTGTCCTACATTCAGTTCCTGTGAATTACCTGCTGTAATACAGGAATATGTACAGATGTCAAGGGGTGTCATTCAACCATCCTGTTCCTTATAAACCTAAATACTGAGGCTATATTTGTTTCCATTTTGCTCCTAAAAAAAAAAAAAAAAAAAAAGGCCAAGTGCCAGATTATTAAATTTTTTCTTAGAAAATATGAAGGGAAGCTATGCTATTTGAGGCTTAATTAAAAAAAAATTCAAATATTCATATCATTTCTTTTGCATTAACTGTTGTAGTAGTACATACATACATATCTAGAAGATAGGGGTGTTATTCAGCCATTCTATTCCTATGTACATTGGGGATGTAAGTTTTTGATCCCCTGCTGAATTTGTAAGTTTGCTCACTTACAAAGAAATGAACGTCTAATTTTTTTGGTAGTTTCATTTTAATGGCGAGAGACAGAATATCAACCACAAATGCAGAACAAAACACATTACATAATAGTTCAAAATGATTTGCATGTCATTGAGAGAAAAGTATTTGATCCCCTACAACTCAGCAAAGAATTCTGGCTCCCACAGATTGGCTGTGTGCCCACGTGACACACAGATTACAATCAATCAGTCAATCAATTATAAATACTCCTGATCTCAACTCTTTATGTGCATAAAGCATACCTGTCCACAGACTCAATTTCTTCCATTCCATATAAGCTCTTGCCTCATGGGGTGAGGATTATCATTACAAAACTACATGGGAGGAGCTTGTTAATGATCTAAAGGCAGTTGGGACCAAAGTCACCAAGAACATCATTGGAAACGCACAACGCCGTAATGGATTGAAATCTTGCAGCGCCTACAAGGTCACCCTGATCAAGAATGCACATGTACAGGCCCAGATGTTAACTGCCTAAATAAAACAATGTGCAGGTCTACAATCTTGATCCTGATGTCCTTTGACAGCTCTTTGGTCTTGCCCACGGTGGTGGAGAGGTTGGAATGGAAAAAATTAATTCTGTGGACAGGTGTGCTTTATATACATAATGAGTACCTGTAATTAATTGATTGTAAACCTTTTGCCACATGGGCACACAGCCAATCTGTAGGAGCTAGAATTCTGGCTGGATTTTAGGAGATAAAATACTTATTTCACTCAATGACATGCAAATCAATTTTTAACTTTTATGTAATTTTTTTTTTCTGGATTTTTTGTTGATATTCTGTCTCTCTCCATTAAAATGAAACTACCTTAAAAATTAGACTGTTCATTTCATTGTATGTGGGTAAACCTACAAATTCAGCAGGTGATCAAATACTTATTTCCCTCACTGTATGCTGCCCAAAAAAATTAAGGGAGCAATTAAAATCACACATCGGATCTTGATTAATGAAATATTCAAGTGGAACATTTTGAGTAATATTTCATTTTGTTCTCATTTTGTTCTCAACGAATTACACATTAACGATGGTGAATGGAAACCAAAAGCTTCAAGCCATTGATGGCTATATTCAACGTCTCACTGAAAATTAAAGTCAAAAATTGAAATCACAGCCTGATTTAACTTGTGTAAATTTCAGCATGGCAACTCATAATGTGACTCTGTAGTTTGTATGGTCCCCAAGTGCCTGTATGAACATCTGGGCATGATTATGATGAGATGGTAGGTGGTGTCCTGGTCTCCTCCCAGACCTGGGTCAGGGCATCATTGAGCTTTTGGACAGTCTATGGGGCTACTTGGATACACAGATAAATAACGTCCCAGAAGTTATCAATTGGATTCAGGTCTGGGGAATGTGCAAGCCACTCTATGGCATCAATGTGTTCGTGATCCAGGTGTGCATCCAAGCATTGCCTACATACTCTGGGCCCCAGGAGGCCGGATATTTTCCTGCACCTAAAAGAACCCACAGCCCACTGCATCAGTGTAAGGTCTGACAATGGTTAAAAGGATTTCATCCCGGTACCTAACAGTAGTCAGGGTACCATTGACCACAGCACATGGAGGTCTGTGCAACCCTACAAGTTTTTGCCAATACTGATCCACCACCAAACTGGTAATGCTGGATGATGTTGCAGGCTTCATAACATTCACCACGCTGTCTCTAGACGCTTTCTCATTTGTCACATGTGTACAGTGTGAATCTGCTCTCACCTGTGAAAAGAATGGGGTGCATATAGCAGAGCTGCCAATTGTGGTATTCTCTGGTGAATGTCAATCAAGCTGCACCATGATTGGCTGTGAGCACAGGTCCCACTAAAGGATGTTAGGCCCTCATGCCACCCTCATGGAGTCTGTTTCTAACAGTTTGCTCAGAAACAAACGTACCAGTATCCAGCTGGAGGTTGTTTTCTAGGGATCTGACAGTGCTCTTCCTGTTCCTGCTTGCACAACAGGGCAGATACAGGTCCTGCTGTTGGGTTGATGTCCCTCTACAGCCCTGTCCAGCTCTCTCGCATATCTTAAAATAGCCTTTTATTCCTGAGCATATCAGGTATCGTCATCAGAGGAAAATGATTAGACATACTGTGATCAAAGACAATATAGCAAATGAGGAAGGGGTGGGTGTAAGAGGGGTGGATTAGTAAGCTGTGGTTCAGAGGGTGTAGTTCTTAGTCTTTTTTTTTTTTATTTGGATATTTGTGTTTTTAAGCCTGCATATGCTGTGTTTGTCGAATTGTCTATTAATGTTTTCATTTAAGAGCCTGATTCAGCTAGCTCTCTTTCACTCTGAGTATTTGCCATGAATCTTAAAACATGTCCCAGTTGAAGGTGTGCCCCATTGAACTGGTATGTGCATATATCTGAGACTGTGGGTCCTTCCTATTCACCGCATTGCGATGTTCTTGTATACATGTTGAGATTATTTTTAGATGTTTGTCCCACGTATAATGATGGGTATGCACTGCATTGTTTGTTTGTTGTGTCTCTATTGAAAATTTCTTGGTCTTAGAATTAAAAAGAGCTGTCTGCAGAGTCTTATTACTATAGACTGAAAAAAAAAACTCTATGTATCAAATAAGCTTATTAATCCTAGAATGTATAATTTATGAACAAGTCTAACAATCTTAAACTTCAGCACAAATGGCTGGAAATATTAGCCTGATCAATTTGCACTCATTATTGCCTAGTTTTATTGATTACAGAATAGTATAGGCTATAATGTAAACTACAGTAGGTAACATACAAGTAATTAAACAACAACAATATACCATGTCTACACTGGGGAGAAATGTGGGTGAGGTATAAGAAAATCGAGCGATTCCTCTCTGTGCCATCTGCCTTTTAGCTGCTCGGATATGGGAAACACCCATACTGTGCTGCTTCAGGTTAGATATTCCTGCACTTTCAACAGAAAAAGCTGTCTGGCAAAAGTATTTGTCAGCAGGGACAGGCCTGACCCACTGACATTCTGTCTCTAACTCGGACCATACCTTGAGAGCTTCTTGTGTTGTATGGGTGGTCTTGTACTGGTAGACATGGCTAAGTGTAGCATCTTGTTCTGGATGTTCCATTATACAGTGCGATGTGACTGATTCAGTACAGTACGCCATATTTTATGTATTACAAAAGATGAATGGTGATATTCTTGGTGTGTATGGATGACCATTACCCTGAAACACAGGAAACAATCAAGCGTTATTAAAAGACTTATATTCATTTCACACTGTTTCATAAAGTGTGATGTGTGGTCAAATTAATTGGATTAAATTAATGAATTTAGGGGTAGTATTATAAAAAATGTAATTGCAGAATATGTTAATATAATATATATTTTATGCATCAGGATTTTTTTTTTCTTCAAAAAAAAGTTCCTGGGATCAATGCTATTGAAAGTTTACTGAAATAGAGTTTGCAAATGTATTGTGTGCTCACATTAAGTGTCAGTTGTCTTACTTACTCTCACTCAGGCCTATTGTTATAGTCTCCAGTAAAGTTAACCAACAGGTGCCAGCCAACTTTTGAAAGCAAATTGTCATTAACACAGAAGATTTCTTCAGGTTGTTCTTTTTAATCTACTATCTGTGTTACCTGGGAAATTTCCAAAGACAATGGGCCTCTGTTATATTGCTTTTGGATAATTGGATGAATCATCAGAAGAACTATGTAATTAACTACTTTTCTGTATGTGTGTATGTGATGCAGTATCAGCCAAATAATACAAAGAGTACACGACACGTTTCGCCCTTATTGGGGCTCATCAGATGTACACACTTTTGCATCCCTTTACAGGAATTGATCCTTGGATATCAGCACCTGAGGCAAAACCTCTGAGGCTGCACCACAGTGGCTGGTTCACTTATTTCATACCGTGAAGATCAGAGTCTTACATACTATTATATTACAAGTGCATACACCTGGTGCGCCGCAATAAGGTCAAAACACATGTTGGACTCTTTGTGTTTGGCAGATACTGTAGCACATATCTATGATCTGCGTCTCGCAACTGAGATGATGTGGCTGATGTCTGCCGACTGGCCGTCATACATACTATACATACTATATATACACACACGCACACGCACACACACACACACAAAGGGAGGAAAAAAAATAATCACATATCTTAAAATAGTCTTTTTATTCCTGAGCTTTCAACACCTACCAGGTGTCATCATCAGAGGAAAATGATTAGACATACTGAAATCATAGGCAATATATAGCAAATGAATAGAAGGGGTACTGTGGGTGGGGAAAGGTGGGGTTCGGAATGTACTGTACTAATCCACCCATCTTTTACCCACCCAAGATCTGATATTGGCATAGTGGTTAAAACTTTGGACCAGAGGTTGGAGGTTCAAATTCTGGTACTAATAGTGTGTGACCATGAGCAAGTCACTTCACCTGCCTGTGCTCTAACTGGAACAACAAATGTAACCTATTCTATCTCAGATGTTTTAAGTTACTTTTGATAAAAGTGTCAGTCGGCTAATAATATTAGGTCAGTTGAACTGCTTACTCTTGAACATGCTATGTACAATTGTCCATGAGAAAAAAAAAAAAAAAAAAATCCTGCATGAGATACCTACCTGGTTCTCATAGTGACTTGGTTTTTGTTAGTGGTCATTGCAAAAAACAATTTTACAAAGAACTGTTTTCTTGTGAACTGAAATGGGTAATCAGTTGGAAGAATATGAAATTTGAGTATATATTATCATTATCACGATTTTTATTTGTTTTCATTGTGTAATCATGCATTCTTTTGTTTTTCATCATTTGTATGAGGATTCCCTATAACATCTGCAGAAGCAATTGTATATTTAAAGAATTTTGGGGAGCAGAGTGTGACCATTCCTGTTCAAAGTAAGTAGATGTGGATGTAAATGATTTCAGTGGGTGAGATGGATGTTCCTTTTAACAAGTCTGTAGAAGTGAATGTATATTACAATGGAGTAGCTCGTAGGGGACCCATTAAGTTCAAACTAAGGCAGTTCGTAAAGGCTTGTCTTGGATCCTTGGATTCCACTTTGTCCACTACATCTCTCTCCCTCTAGTGAAGCAACACTTATGCTCACGGACACAGAGGCTGGTAATGATACTTGATGTTTATAACACTTTTACAAGCCATTGTGCTTTGCATCTTCCTTGAGCTTTATATGTTTCCTTAATTTCACACCTGACTGTTCATGCCAAATATGTGATCACATTGTTTTGATTTTTTTTTTTTTTTTAATTTCCTGTCCAGGACACACCTCATCTTCAGTTATCAGACCACTCTATTGGTTAGTGGTGCTGTTTGTGTGGCCTGTCAATTGCTTCTGTTGCATCCATCATTTGCATAAAGCTTCCTCTCATTGCAGGACAGAGCATTAACGTTTTCATAATATTAATAAATATTGAAAAATAAAAACAGGCTGGCTTTTTCTATAACATCACCAAATTTCAATAGGGCAAAGTATTTTTGAGATTTTGACGTATTTAGTTTTTCTATTTGGGGGGGGTTTATCCCTAAATATTGATATATTGAAATGTTCTTTCATAGTGGATGCTTGCTGCCTGAGATGTAAAATAAAGTGATGGAGTCAGTTAGTCACATTCTTAGATATACAGCAGTAGTTTAGCTGATGACAAACTGTCAGTTATCTCACCTTTTCCAATATTTTCTAGGCCCTTGTTGGCACTCTTTTCTTACATTTGTTTTTGCAAATGTAGTTATTTTAACATAACTAGGCGAGATCCTTCACAATTGGTTATATACAGAGTATAGAGGATGTAGTCATGAGCCATCATAAAGCAAATGAAGAGATCACATACAGTAGGTCAATGCACTCAATTAAAACAGCAGCATTTGAATCAAGAAACAATAACCAATATAATATACAGTATATTATATTTCCATACTAGATAAGATTAGATAACTTTATTAATCCCAGGGAAATTAAAATGCATACAGCATCAAAAACGTAAAAAACAAGAATACAGACTCGAAGGACAGGTGATACAGGCAATCAATCGATAGATAAATAAATAAAAATAAAACCTTAACAAGCACATTGGGTGGAAATGTTGAATTGCCTTATAGCAGTGGGCAGAAAAGCCCCCCAGAGGTGCTTCTTAGCACACTGTGCTAGAATGAGTTTGTGGCTGAAAGTGTTCTAAGACAGTACCTCCTGGAGGGGATTGTTCATGATGGCATCCATATTTGCCATCATTCCTCTTTTTCACAACAGTTTCCAGTATACCCAGGGTACACCCTTTTGATGGAGCAGGCTTTCCTGATAAGTTTATTCAGGCACTATACTTCTTTTTTCTTCTGGTTGCTTCCCCAGGAGATGGCGGCTAAGAACACCACACTGGCCAATATGGACTAGTAAGACATTTTTAGCAGCTTGCTGCACACATCAGAAGACTGGAATTTCCTTAGCAGGTACAGTCTACTCTGGCTCTCCTTGTACACTGCCACTGTGCTGTTAGACCAGTTTGTTGTTTATGTGGACCCCCAGGTACTTGCAGCTCTGCACCACTTCCATTTCCTCCCTTGAATGGTGACTGGTTTCGGAAGCATCTTGGCACATTGGAAGTCCACCACCAGTTCTTTTGTCTTGTTGATGTTGAGTTGCAGATTGTTGTCCCTGAACCATAAGACAAAGTCCTCCATGACTTTCTTGCACTTTGACTCATCTCTGTTACTGATGCAGTCAATGATGGATGAGTCATCTGAAAATTTCGGTATATGGCAAGCACTGGTATTGATCTGGAAATCTGTTGTGTAGAAGGTAAACAGGAAGGGAGACAGGACAGTTCCCTTAGGTGCTCCAGAATTAAACATCACAATTTCTGACACACAGTCCCTCAGCCTCACAAATTGCTGTCCGTTGGTCAGGTAGTCCATGATCCAGGAGACCGAGAGAGCATTAAAATTCAAAGTATTTTTTTTTTTTTCCTCAGTCAATGAGGCAAAATGGTATTTAAAGCACTGGAACTGAATCCTAGAACAATACAGTGATTCTAAGCACACTAACAAGGTTTAGTTTTTCATTTTATTTTTATTTATTTAAATAAAATTATTAGCTTTTTGTCTGTTTGTCAATCACAACAGTTTAACTGAATTTTTTCATGGAAGTTGCTGGCTATATATGGTGGGAGAGGGATTGTCATGGGGCTACACAAAATCTAATGCTGGCGACGGAATTGCTGCCAGGGTCAGATGTGGTCACAGAAGTTTTTTTTTAGTTTTTTACCTGCCAAAGCAGGATCTCATGTAGAGTACATTGTAGAGTACATTGTTTTCTTCTAAACCAATCTGGGTAAAATTTTCATTGCATTGATGGCATACAACTTTTGTCTAATAGTTTTCCCAATTCCTATTTACATCCTTTCCTGAGAATTGCGCTGGTCGAAAAGTGGTTGTACAGTATTGCCTTAAAGAGCAATGTTCCCTTCTTTCACCCAAAAAAAAACTTTTAAAACTTCCAAACACCCTCTTACCAAGTTTCACAGTACTGACATATCACGCAAAATGAAGTTTAGCATCAATTTCACAAAGCCATCTGCTAAAGGAAACTGGTGTTTTCTTCATCACTACCTATTTACTGTCATTATATAATATATGGGTTTAAAAAATGGATGGATGGATGGATATTACACATATCAAACCTTACATCTTTGAAAAACCCAACACTATTTTATACCTTCACTAGGGGGCTCTGCCCCTTGCTCACTTTGCTTGCCCACCCCAGGGTTTGGTTTACCGAATATACAATTTAAAGAGATTGTTATTTTCATGGGAATTGTTACATATCCATTATTTTCACTTTTACTTTAAAACTTTTGTAAAAACAATACTGGTCCTTTATTTCCGGCACTGGGCGTGGTTACATCTTTCTCGCAGGATGTATAACGCTGCTCATGTTGTGAAGGGAGGGGTGGCTGAACGCACCCTAAGGAGATGCCGTCGGATCATCTGCTGTTTTTCTGCTGCTGCTGCTACTGCTGGCGAGCTGTATATTCTTTTTGTCGCGCTGCACGTCAATCATTTAAAAGCCTGTACAGCAGCTGTCCTTTTGCCACTTCATGTCTCTACCGCTTGCGTTGTGAAGGGGGGGCTGAATGCACGCTAAGGAGTTGCAGTCAGATCATCTGCTGGCTTGTTGCTGCTGCCGATCTGCGTTTTCTGCTTGTCGCGCTTTGCTTCAATCATTTCAAAGCCTGTACAGCAGCTGTCCTATTGTTACTTCGCGTCTCTGCCATTCGCGTTGTGAAAGGGGATGGGGAATAGGGGGTGATCGCATCCTAAGGAGAAGCGGTTGGATCATCTGCTGGCTTGCTGCTGCTGCTGCTGGCAAGCTTCTTGTTCTGCTTGTCGTTGTTTTAAGAGCTGGGAGCACATGTCTGTCTACCAAAAGCATTCCAATAACTGCTTGCTTTGATGTCTGTGAACTTGTTTTAAATGTTTCACTGCCTTGTCTCACGTGATGTTAGTGTCTCTCATGGGGCGTCAAATTGTCTTCCATGAAGATCACGTCTCGTCTCCCTAGTCTCCCTCCCAGGATTTTTTTTATAACAGAGATATCTTTACTAATGGCAACAGAAAAAAGCCAAGATAAAACAGAATGAAACAAGATTCTTGATGCTGAGGATGGTATTAGTAACTTTTATTATTGGTAGACATATTTTAAGTTAATTTTATGAAGAGGCAGTTAAAATTTTATGCTTTAATTCCAAGAGAAAATTATAATTTATAGCAATTTTAAATCATCATTGAATGAATCAACTCTGAACCCTCTTTATGATTTCCCAGTAACTGGGCATTGCCACTAGTGCTTTCTTAATAATCAGACCTGCAGCAATACCTGTGTACCCCAATCTCCACCTATAGCACATAATGTAAATGCTTTCCACAGTCCATGAATTCTATCTTTTAACAAGGCACTCAGTTTGATAATGTTGGAGTAAATAAAAAAAGAACTACAGAGAAGTAGTTTTCATGGTTTCAACCCAGCAAAGAGTTACCGCAATTATGGAATCCAATTATATACATATAGTAAAGAAAAAATTCTCAAATCATGAGAGCTGAGAAATCGATAGTCATCACTGAGGTAGTGTAGACAATGGATGGTACATTTGCCTTTCAAATGACAAAAATCAACCTTTTAAAAAACACAAATTTGCTTTCTTTCTTTATCCTATTATACAAATATACTATATATGCCAGGTGTTTTGACTAGTGCTGAATAAAAATGTCAAACTAAATCTGTTATCTGTTTTTTGCAACATGAGGTTTGATTTGTTTAAATGTATTAGTTGCTGAAGACTAGATTTTTAGTCATAACCTAATAAGTAAAATCTTTGAATAGAAATTGCTGTGATGTGTATTAATTTACAAATTCAACATTAGTTTTATCTGTTCACATCTCTCTTTTCTTGAAGTGTCTGCAAGAAAAGCATAGCCTTTTAATTGTTCAGTCATACACAAAAACAATCAATTTGAAACACATTAAAGACATTTACATTGACAGTTTAACCGAGTTTCAAAGGCAGATATGCTTGACTAATCCTTCAAAGCTTAAATGATATTTCACAAATCAAGAACTATGAATGTAATGAATATGCTTCTGATGTGCAGTAAAGAATGTACCATTTACTCTATTGATCTACGTAAATGAATTCATATACACAGAAGCAGCATCATCATCAGGGTTTTGGGCACACAATCAGAAATAATTACATTGCAAAAATTGATATTTTACCTTCAGCTACTCTTGATTATAAGACAGTCAAACAAGTGGGTTGTTCAGATCCTGAAAGAAGTCTTACAAAGGACATTTAGAAGCAAAGCATATAATCATTTCTTTCAATATATGCATAATCGTACTACTAAAACTTTTAAATGTTTTGCAGCTCTTATAAATCTCTAACTCTGTCCATTTAATGAACCATTTTTAAGGTTGTTGAAAGTAGAAAAGTAGCACAGGATATAAAGCAGAAACTAAATTCAAATGTAATGTCAATTAACTGTGAAGCACACATGTTCACATACATGGGAACAATTTAGTTAGTCCACTTACATGTCTTTGGGATGTAGGAAGTATGCAAAGGAAAATCCACATAAGTAGTGTTCAGAAGGGAGAACTCGGACTCTGACATGTACTGATCTGAGGCCGCAGCAACAGCTGTAGCACCTTATCTGTTTGGTTCAACTGATAATATTACTAAAATCATTAAATACTGTCTACAATTCTACCTAATTACAAGTTATGTAAATTTGCAAAAGGATGCAGAACATTAGTAAAAAGTATGTTACAAATAAGGAAACAAAGATAAAGGTGGAGTGCAAGTATATAAATATTGAATTAACTTTACTAGATTATTGCTTCATGCATTGCATTCAATTAGTAACAGAAAATTAGGAACATTGACAAATCCTCTAAAATTTCTCATTCCCAGTATTCCCAAAAAGTGTGACATTTCTATTTAAAGTAAAACATAAATCAGCAGAAACAGGATTACTCACAATATTAAAAAAAACCAATACAACAACTTTTGTTTACTGCTGTTTTTAGTTTAGTTTATAAATTGGCATATTCTAGTACATATGTTAAGAAAAATCTGAATTAATTTTTTTCTTACTTTATAAAATGTTTTGAACTCTTAAGTGGATTTTATGCATTTATTCTAAAATAACAAAGTCTGGGGAAGTTTTTCATGATGGTTGCTCTCACCCACACCCTCTAGTTCTTTACCAGGAATAGTTTAATTTAAAACAAACAGTGGAACCAATTTCAATTTACATCTCACATTTAATTTACTGTGATGCAATTGGAATCCATCCTTAAGTTTAAATGTTAGCTCAATGTTGTGTGTACTTAAACTTTACCAAACTTAAGACTTAACACCTTCATAATGGCATCACCATTTATAAGACAAAACATATAAAAGATCAGTTAAACTAAGTACAGAAAACTACGGAAACTCATTCCCACCAATCAGGAAAAATGTTTTATTGTGTCAAGCTGTAACTTTACAATAATTGGGTTATTTCATTAAAAAATTGCATTGTGTAGCAATAAATATTTTGTTATTTCATAAAAATGATTACATAATTTCACAAATCATTGTTATTTAGCAAAGACATTGCCTGCTGCAGTCTGTAACACCATGCATATGTAGGGCTTATAGATGTCTGGCAAAAAGGAGGATATGATGCCAGTTTTGGTGTCAAGCACTACTTCCGGCAGGCAAAGCTAAAAACCTGTAAAATGTCCGGCTTTTTCATGTTAACAGCATAGGTCTGAGCTTGAACTGGGATGGGCCCATTATTGGATACAATGTAGGAATATCAATGTGATCAAAAAAGGGAGTTGGGAATCTGATATCACATTATAGAGGTATAACTGTGCACACAAAACAAAATTCTTTGTACTCCTTTCCAACCCTCTGTGTCCCACTTTGGCTATTCAGGTATCTGGAAACCGTGTGCACATTTCTGGCCAGTTGTCTAGTGACACTTATTGAGGAAGAAGTAAATAAGTGAATAAAAGTTGTAGGCACATACTGTACATTTATTTATACCTTTTGGCAAGGGGTATATTTAATCTGCCCAGTTTTGGGTCACACCGAGCCAGTGATAATTGCAGCAGCACTCTGTGTAAGGCATGAAACGAGCACTGTGGACAATTTAATTACAATTTAATTACAGTTATCTGGATTACCCTTTCATGTTATGACAAAGCAATAAAGTTGAGCAAAAAGCCTGAAAGCTGATTGATTCTATATAAAATTTCATTCCTGCTTAAACATCATAATTCATACTAAACTCTACAATATTAAACGTTGACATTTCATCCATTTCCCCACCTTAGGAGGTAATATACAAATCTGCAATGGTAATCAGTAGTCTAATTTATATTGATTTGCTGTTCGATCCTGTGGTTTCAGTTTTCATTTGTGCAGGTTTTAATCTTTCATCTAGAAAAAGCATTGTGACACTAAATACACTGTTAATATGACAGAAAAGAAGCCACCTCTTGCATTTAGTGTCTACAGTATGTATCGGCTGACTCCACTCACTATTTGATTTAACTCCTTAAGAAAGCTAAGCAATATTATAAACATGGAGGAATTCTGCAGAAAATCCTGAGGCACAAAGAATTACATTTAGGCTTTTAAAGCTACTAATGCTTTTTTTTTTTTTAATTCTAAAATTTCATCCATTTAAGTTGATAAACTGTATAATGGTAAAACAAAATACTTATTCTCTAATATGGATGCCAAACAAATTTCTTAACACTTTTCATAGGTTTCTAACTCTGCTAATCTACCTAACCTTACTGCAGGCATTAAATTTCTTTTAGTGCAGATTTGGTAAGGTCAATTAAACATATGGAAATATTGATATTTTAACTAGTAATACATTTCCCAACAGTAATATTTATCAATGTTGCACTGTTAACGCAGACGTTCATCAGTTTTGTAAATTCAAAATGAGCCACAGCAAGTCCCAGTGGTATTAAAGGGTCAATTACTTAAATGCTGGGCCATTGATATTTTTGAAAGGTTTGTTGAAAGTTGTACCTCTTCAGTTTATAGCTCTGCCTGTACTAAGACAAAATGATAAGCTTAGCTTGCATCTACTAAAGAGACCGTTTTAACTAACTTAACTAATGAATCTTCATCATTGATGTCAATAGTATCTCTTACACTTAATTAGAATTTAGCCATTTGTTTATAAAAATATAAAAGACACTTTTTTTTTTTTTTTTTCCTGTAAAGTTAACTTGGTAAAATTCATGTTATATGTCTGGGCATAACACATTATCCCATTGGGGCTCTTTATTAGTATACATTATGCAGTTTATTTGATATAATATCTTGTTTAACTGAACAAACTGAATTTACAGGTATATTTATATAACTTGTCTCCCTCACTATGCAACTATTGAAAATGTTCATTATGTGTAATCTAACGGTTGACTACACTTTTGCTCCTCATTAAAACTACCAATTTATATTCTTAATTAAATAAGCTGCATCAAATAACAGACTATTTCTTTTTTTATTTATGTAGCATACAAGACAGCTATCTCAGTGGCGTAGCTCAAGTTTGTGCCACTCGGGGTGGGGCGGGGCTTCAATTTACCACCCTCCAATGTATCTGAATATGTTAACTTATTTAAATAGAAAATTAAAATGATATATTGGGAAAAATTAAGATACATTTTGCATAGATTTATTTATATATAGAGAAACACCAATATTTTTTTCACATATAATTATTTATATGCATCAACTAGACAAGAATATAGTACAGATGCACTGATAAGTCGTGTTCTGATTATTAGTTTAATATAATTACGCTGCGAAAACCAGAACTGGTGTGGTGTATAAGTGATAGGTGGGAATGAGCAAGAATGCATTCGAATTGATAATGAAACGAAATTATACATTGTGAATTAGTTGTTTATCTTCCTAGAAATTATTATCGGTGTAATGTTTGTTTATTTTTGTTATTGCTTCATAAATTTCAACTGCCGTGTCTGATGCCGTCATAGAAGGACCGTCTGAAAATGATTTTTGAAACATTTGTGGATGAAAATCAGAGAATTTGACTTATTTTCATTCATGAGTGATATTTTTCTGAACCCTGCTACTTACACGTGAAGTGTTCTGAGCCTTTTGGCCAATAATGCTGCCCCCAAAAATGTGCCACCTGGGGCAGATCGCCCCCTCTGCCCGCCCCTAGCTATGCCACTGAGCTATCTGTGTCACTGCAAATACAATACACCATTTACAGAGCTGTTATTTACACAATTTAGAGTTGCTCAAATCCTGATCAAAATCCAAAAATAAAACCAGTTTAGTTTTCATTTGAAAAGGAAGTATTTTAATATTCACTTGCTAATGACTGAATCATATATATTTATATTGTTTCCAATTGAAGTGTGCACAAATGGATGAAGGATCCAGTATACTCGAATGCACATGGACATCTGTCTATCACTGGACTGGCACCCTCGCTGGGGTCTGTTCCTGCCTAGCACCCTATGCTAGCTGGGATAGGCTCCAGCACCACCCATGACCCTGGTTTTGATTGAGTGGGTTAGGAAGTGACAGGACATCTATCAGTTGGTACGAATCGCTTCTGTAATTATATTTACGTTCAATACCTACCACTCTCAAATGTCTCTTATAGTGCTTTATGAATGCCACACATTAAGTACTGTATTTCTATAGCTTCACTAATACTTAAATGCTATTGTATTGAAATATTACATATTGCATGTGTAAGTCAGTATGTAGTAATTAATTAAATTTATATGGCACTTTTCTCACAAAGCGCTAATGTCATGTAAATATGTCTTTCAACCCATCATATTCTAGTATGTGTGCTTGTTCAATGCCTACTTTAAGTTAAATAAGCTCACTTATTCTATTCAGTACTTTACACATTTAACTTGCATATAAAATCATTCATTAGCTATAGAAAACTTTACTTACCTGTTAGCGTTAATAGCAGTGTGTTTCATCAATCAGTGACTTAAATTTAAGTTGGGTTAATACGACTGGAAACCGCCATTTAGTTGCTTAAAACAGAGGGGTCAGAAGGGACTAAAGGTAAAAAGAAACAGATACTGTAGATAAATATTTTATTTGAATATGTTATTGCACCTTGGTGTGCTTTACAGATGCCTGTGGTAAATTGGCTTAAATAAGTTTTTTGTACTTTTTTAATATAAATATATTTAATAAAAAGGAAATGCTTGCTAAAATATACAAAGTGTATTAGGTGTTGATAGTATAAGCACACAAAAAAATAACTCGTTACTGAATGCATAAAAAGTTGGGAAATGTTTCCTCTTCTTCCTGCTTTAAGCCTCATAGCCCATTAATCAATTCTTCACTCACACATACACGCACAAAGAATATATATATACTGTACTTTGCGGATTCGGCCAGTATCCTCCAGGGTGGATATGATGTTTTTCATGTCTGAAAAAGAACAACACATATATAGCATTTTTGATGAACTACAGTATCATTACACCTATAGGGAAAATCTGTTAACTGTAAATAATAGCAGTTCATAATTTAACCTTGCAAAGTTTTGTATTGTCTAAATAATAATGTTAATGTGCCATTGCTGGGTCTGTGATGAGGCAGATTGTTAAGATTTAGGATTTTACTAATTCATTGTGCCTTCTTGAAAACAACAATTCTTAGGTCAGTGTAAATTAATTACTTGGTTCCTGTTACTATACACATTTTAAATCATTATTGTTGGAATTTTATTTATATCACAGAATGAACTTTTAACTTTCTATTTTACTTCAAAATAAGTAACTTTATTATACATCTACTTTTAAATTAAATTGGTAACTGATACTCTTTGAGTATATTCCACTTTAGATTTTACCATAATATTAAAGAATCAAGTTATTTGACAATAAATATTTAACATGTTTTGTTTGTAAAAATGCCCCATTTAAATATGTGCAACTTAATATACTGTATTTGTAATATGCCACTAGATATATGTTAAAACGAAACAAAAACTTGTGGATATCTTCCTAGCAAAGAAATGGTACAGCAGATGGTTAAGTAAATGTACTACAGCTGGAAAAAATTATTTTTATGCATCAGCATCCAAGGTTATATTTTTTGAAATAGGAGCAGTACTGCAAACAGGAAAAATCTATCAGGTATACTGATAGGTATCTGGACTTGTTAAAAAAATATACAGTGTGTACTAGAAGAAAAACACAAATCATGAATTTTTTATGTCTCCAAACTTCAATGTTTAGTAGCACATAGAATAGATTTCAAATGTCACTTTCTATATTTTAAAAGAAACTTTTTTCTGACATATACAGTATGAGATCTTTATATTGTCTTATATCAATAATTCTGTTACACAAAAAAGTCTTTTCAGTTGGTAGCTATTTTACTTTTCTTTACCACCATTCAGATATATTTAAAAATGTGCAGTGCCAACTTAAAGATTAGATTTTAGTTATTGGGCTAGAGTTCTACTGTTTACATGTACCTAAAGTGACCAAGTTAGATGAAATCCTGACAGATTTATTTATGCTTTAAATTATTCTTCTTCTATTTTCTTTTATTCACAATGTATACTTTTCCTATTACAGAAAACTAAATGTATTTTCAGTGGTTAAGGCTTGTAGTTTTTTTTTTTTTTTTTAACTGATGCAATTGCTGTGTAAAAAGATTTAATGATGATCTGATGTCAGCAAAAAACAGCAATCTTTTCTTAAATGATGATATCCTTTGCTTCTGGAGGATATAAAATGATTACAGCAAATATGAAATTAATAAAGAGTAACAAAAAATATTTGAGACAGTTTAATAATGACCATTTTCTGTATCCTGGGATTTGATATAATGATGAGTAATGCACTAGGACACATACAGTATCATATGCACAGTGTAATGCATTCCTGATTTATTTTTTGTTTAAATTATGCCTATGTATTGCTTGTCATAAGTTGATTATGAAGTTGTCATGCTGATGTCTCAATTCATACATTCTGGCTGTGATGTCAGCTTTAGGTTATTGTTGCAGCCATATTTTTGCCATTGCAGGTTTGTGGAGAGCCAAAGGCTATCTGGCATCTAGTAATGGATTTACTCCAGCCTTGTATGTAGTGCTGCCCATTCTATAATAAGGAGCACTCAGTACACATAACGTTCCCTAACACCTACATAATTGAAAGACCACAATTAATTGAACATGCATTAATTTGAAACAAAACCTTAGCACTAAAAGAAACCTCACTTTAATATGTAAACTCTGAACAGACTGCTATTGGGCTAGAAGTTAAACCTATCTCTCAGGATCTGCAAAGTAGGAGAGCTAGCCAGCACAGCACTGTACAATGACGACTACGACATAAAAAATTAAAATAAGACAACATTAGTTAACACAGAAAAAGAGTAAGGTCCGATGGCCAGGGGGGACAGAAAAAACAAAAAAAAAACTCCAGACAGCTGGAGAAAAAAATAAAATCTGCAGAGATTCCAGGCCACGAGACCGCCCAGTCCCCTCTGGGCATTCTACCTAACATAAATTAAATAGTTCTCTTTGTATTTAGGAATCTCATGGAAGGACTTGATGATGATGGTCTTGCAGACTTCTGGCTTTTAATCCATCACTGTTGGAACATTACGGTGCTTTGAGTAGATGGTGGTGGCACAAGCCACTACCAAAAGGACACTGGAAAAGGAAACAGAAGAGAGAGTAGGGGTTAGTACAGATTTTTAGAGCCACCATGAACAGTTATTATAATGAATTGGATATACAGAGTATCAGGATTAAATTATAGTGAAGTTATGAGAAGGCCATGTTAAAATAATGTGTTTTCAGCAGTTTTTTGAAGTGCTCCACTGTATTAGCCTGGCGAATTCCTATTGGCAGGCTATTCCAGATTTTAGGTGCATAACAGCAGAAGGCCGCCTCACCACTTCTTTTAAGTTTTGCTCTTGGAATTCTAAGGAGACACTCATTTGAGGATCTGAGGTTACGATTTGGAGTATAAGATGTCAGACATTCCGATATATAAGATGGGGCGAGATTATTTAAGGCTTTATAAACCATAAGCATAATTTTAAAGTCAATACTGAATGACACAGGTAACCAGTGTAGTGACATCAAAACTGGAGAAATGTGCTCGGATTTTCTTTTCCTGGTTAGGATTCTAGCAGCCATATTCTGCACTAGTTGCAAACGATTTATCTTTTTTGGGTATTCCTGAGAGGATTGCGTTACAGTAATCTAGGCTGAAATACTTTGCAATTTTCATATTTCATTGAACACTTAGCCTGTGGGTCTTTGTTACAGTTTTTGTGTGTTTTCTTTCAAATGTTTTCCTTGATTTTTTTTTTTTTTAAATTTTATTCATTGGATTCCATTTCAGGGTTGGTGAGTTCTGTCATGGACTGTTGCATTGTTGAGGCTTGGTTTCTGCCTTGTGACCAGAGCTGTTGGTATAGACACCAATCCTCCACGTTCTGGAACTGGATTCACTTGTCTGACAGTGTTATGTGTCTTGTTTGGTTACTGAGGAAACTATAGATTCGTAATTGTGTTATCCACTAAGATGAAAATAAGCCAAAAGTGAAGTAAACCACTGACACCCTATGAAATGGACATCGTTCCCATAAAAGTAGGTATTTGAAAAAAAAAAAAATCTAAAATAACAGAAAGGGTTAAGGGAGTGAAACATACTACAATTCAGTTCATGGAATATTTTGAATTGCTACAAGAAATAAAGTAAAACAAAAGATCTGGTTTCTAGTTAAGAAATTACTTGGAATAAAGGGCAGTAGTTGTAATGGACATGTTGGTGAAGGGAACAGAGGTGATGGGTAGGTATGGTGTCAAGGAGAGGAATGAAGGTCAGATGATAGTCGATTTTGCCAAATGGATGGACATGGCTGTGGTGAATACGTATTTAAAGAAGAGGGAGGAACATAGGATTACGTACAAGAGTGGAGGAAGATGCACACAGGTAGATTACATCATATGCAGAATAGTCAATCTGAAGGAGACTGAAGATTGCAAAGTGGTGGCAGGAGAAAGTGTAGTTAAGCAGCATAGGATGGTGGTCTGTAGGATGATGTTGGAGATCAAGAAGAGTAAGAGAGTGAGGGCAGAGCCAAGGATTAAATGGTGGAAGTTGAAAAAGGAAGACTGCAAGGTTGAGTTTAGAGGGGAGGTGAGACAGGCACTGGGTGGCAGTGAAGAGTTACCAGATACAGTAGTTGGGCAACTTCAGCAGATATAGTTAAGGGTGACAGCAAGAAGAGTGCTTGGCGTGACATCTGGACAGAGGAAGGAGGAAAAGGAAACCTGGTGGTGGAATGGAGAAGTACAGGAGAATATACAGAGGAAGAAGTGGGATAGTCAGAGAGATGCAGAAAGTAGACAAGAGTACAAAGAGAAGGCGCAAGGTGAACAAAGATGTGGTGAAGGCTAAAGAAAAGGCATATGATGAGTTGTATGAGAGGTTGGACACAAAGGAAGGAGAAAAGGACCTGTACCGATTGGCTAGACAGAGGGACCAAGCTGGGAAAGATGTGCAGCAGGTTAGGGCGATAAAGGATAAAGATGGAAACATACTCACAAGCGAGGAGAGTGTGTTGAGCAGATGGGAAGAGTACTTTGAGAGACTGATGAATGAAGAGAACAAGAGAGAGAAGAGGTTGGATGATGTGGAGATAGTGAATCAGGAAGTGCAACGGATTAGCATGGAGGAAGTAAGGACCGCTATAAAGAAGATGAAAAATGGAAAGGCCGTTGGTCCAGATGACATACCTGTGGACGCACGGTGTTTAGGAGAGGTGGCAGTGGAGTTTTTAACCAGATTGTTTAATGGAATCTTGGAAAGTGAAAGGATGCCTGAGGAATGGAGAAGAAGTGTACTGGTGCCAATATTTAAGAATAAGGGGATGTGCAGGACTGTAGTAACTACAGGGGGATAAAGTTGATGAGCCACAGCATGAAGTTATGGGAAAGAGTAGTGGAAGCTAGGTTAAGAAGTGAGGTGATGATTAGTGAGCAGCAGTATGGTTTCATGCCAAGAAAGAGCTCCACAGATTTGATGTTTGCTCTGAGGATGTTAATGGACAAGTATAGAGAAGCCCAGAAGGAGTTGTCTTTGTGGACCTGGAGAAAGCATATGACAGGGTGCCTCGAGAGGAGCTGTGGTATTGTATGAGGAAGTCTGGAGTGGCAGAGAAGTACGTAAGAGTTGTACAGGATATGTATGAGGGAAGTGTGACAGTGGTGAGGTCTGTGGTAGGAGTGACAGATGCATTCAATGTGGAGGTGGGATTACATAAGGGATTGGCTCTGAGCCCTTTCTTATTTGCAATGGTGATGGACAGGTTGACAGATGAGATTAGACAGGAGTCCCCGTGGACTATGATGTTTGCTGATGACATTGTGATCTGTAGCAAGAGTAGGGAGCAGGTTGAGGAGACCCTGGAGTGGTGGAGATGCTCTGGAGAGGACAGGAATGAAGGTCAGTAGGAACAAGACAGAATACTTGTGTGTAAATGAGAGAGAGAGGTTAGTGGAATGGTGAGGATGCAGGGAGTAGAGTTGGTGAAGGTGGATGAGTTAAAAATACTTGGGATCAACAGTACAGAGTAATGGGGATTGTGGGAGAGGTGAAAAAGAGAGTGCAGGCAGGGTGGAATGGGTGGAGAAGAGTGTCAGGAGTGATTTGTGACAGACGGATATCAGCAAGAGTGAAAGGGATGGTCTACAGGACGGTAGTCCTGAGACTGTGGCACTGATCATAAAGCAGGAGACAGAGCTGGTGGTAGCAGAGTTAAAGATGCTAAGATTTGCACTGGGTGTGACGAGGATGGATAGGGTTAGAAATGAGTACATTAGAGGGTCAGCTCAAATTGGACGGTTGGGAGACAAAGTCAGAGAGGCAAGATTGCGTTGGTTTGGTCGTGTGCAGAGGAGAGATGCTGAGTATATTGGGAAAAGGATGTTAAGGATAGAGCTGCCAGGTAATAGTAAAAGAGGAAGGCCTAAGAGGAGGTTTATGGATGTGGTGAGAGGACATGTAGGTGATGGGTGTAACAGAGCAAGATGCAGAGGACAGAAAGATATGGAAAAAGATGATCTGCTGTGGCAACCCCTAACAGGATCACTCGAAAGAAGAAGAAGAAGAAGAAGAAGTTGTAATATGTCTCCACATCAAACATTAACAAGTGCTGAATTAGGAGGGTAAAATTTCTAAACATCTTTAAAACTCACTTCGCTCACCCAAAACCCGCCCCCCCCCAACCCGCCACTTAGCATCTCTGCCACTCATGTTGTAAGGGGTGGGGGGGGAGGGGGGGTGATCTACATGCTGCGCTGCACGTCGATCATTTAAAAGCCTGTACAACAGCTGTAATTTTGTCTCACTTCCTTGTGTCACGGGATGTTAACTTGTCTCCGAGAAATTGTTTGTAAGTAGGGCGTGACGTGCAAGTAGTCTTGTGGGACTTCAAAGTGTCTCTCTGAAATGATCACATCTCGACCCAAGATGTTTTTATTAAAACAGATAGGTATACTTTTTTTCAGAAATAGACTATAAGCCAATGCATAAAATATATTAAAATACTACAAGTGATATAATACTGCAATTCAGCTATTTTATAGGTTGTTAACCAACTACATTTGTTTCAAAGTTACAGATGTGTTTCTGCAATGCATGTTAGTCTTACTGGAGTTCAAAAATAAGACCAGATTGTATAATAGTCATGGAGTATCATAAAATATAGCAATCAGCAGCCAAAATTAAAGCAAGTAATTAGACTATATAAAATGTGGTTAGAACAAGTGGTGTTAAAGCTGCATGATGTCCTAAAATTCTATTATAATATGGGAAAATAAAGATGATTCAAATATAGCAAACAAAATTATGGCACAATTCATAGCAATGTCTAAAAATAGCATATACTTTGATCCCACTGGAATATGACAGCAATAAAAAGCAAGAATCAGGTAAAGAAAACATTAATACAAGAATCGAAGATTAATGTCACTTATTTCGATCCATCCAGGCTAGATACCACAGCTTTTTATTAGAGCAGCAGGTGCATCATATCCTACGTGAAATGACTGTAAGAAAGAAGTCTCTTTGGAGAAAAGAGAAATTTATTTCTGGCACTCAAAGTTGAATATGTTGAGTGTCTTTTCTTTTTTGAGTCCATCTGCTATATAAATTGTATTTATGCTAATTAACAGTGTGCAAGGAAAGATTAATATGTTTAGGAGTAGAAACAATTTTTCCAAAAATTAACCAGATTAAAGTCAAGAATGCAGAAATCCCTGTGGTGAGTGCATTTCCCAAATACTGGTACCTTTTAGAGTATAAATATTACATTTCAAGAACCATAACACTAATTAACTGATTGTTTGTAATCGTTGTTTGTGTTGTTTGAATTTATTATATGCAGTTGTTGTAGTAGTTAAAGTTGGAACGTTCTGACAAGGAGAACAAAAGAGGAAGTATGTTTTCACATGTCACAAAAAGTTAATTATCAAGATTTAATGGAACACTTTGTGTGAAAATGTATGTTGAATTCTAGAGTCTCAGCTATACTTTGAAATAAAGTTTGATTATTTTGAGATATTTCAGTTGTGAATATTTCTAGATGATCCAAGATGTATTGCATTCACAGAGAACAGTGTTTCCATACTTTCTAATATTATAATATAATTTTATGAATAGTACATCTATTATCCAACCATCTAATACCATTTACCTGAGTAGTTTAGTTATTCAAGTAAAATTCCATTACATTGTTTACTAACACATACCTACCCTCATTCATAAGAGCTTGGTTTACATCCGGTGATTAACCTAATACACTCATCTTTGATTTGGGAGGAAAACCTATGAAAACTGAGGGAGAATGAGTGTTTCCAGTATTAAGGCTAGATTTTTCTTAAAGGTGATGTTTATTGTCAAGCGCACGTAATATAATGAACATGTTAATTGCAGGTCTCCTCAAAAGAGAAACCATGATGCAATACCAACAAAACATGCACTCAAAAAAGAGCATTCATACAGTGCAACAGCTCACAGTCCTATTTACCTTTCCCTTGGTAAAGTTAATCCATCCATCCATCCATTGTCTCCCGCTTATCCGAGGTCAGGTCGCGGGGGCAGCAGCTTGAGCAGAGATGCCCAGACTTCCCTCTCCCTGGCCACTTCTTCTAGCGGTAAAGTTAATGTACACCATAATTGTGTCAAAAATAGCATTGACTTAAAAAACATTATACTTTAATATAAAGAAATGGAGAGATTACTGTGGACATAGTTTGAAACATTTATTTTCTGTATTGCGTGTGTGTGTGTATGTCTATATAAATATTCTTTTTTTTTTTTCTTTTTTTTTTGAAAAACAATAATTCTTTTAAAATGTAATATTCCAAAGAGAAATACAAAGTCCAGTTCGGGTCTCAGTTACAATGACTTGCAGTCCACTGCCATGAAAACTCTTCTACTACTGTTATAGATTGGCACCAAGATTGATCTTTGATTTTTAAATATGAAACTTTCATCACTCCTACTATTCTCTCCACTGCACTTTTGGCAATTAAATTTTTAAAGAGCCTGTTTTGTGGCTCTTTTGTAGTGACACAAATAACTTAAGATGCTGTGTCTAAGAGGCAATCAAGTGTCTCTTCTGTTGTAAAGTCATGTACTGTGACATGGTGCTGTGGGGGGATGAGAATGAGGTCATTCAGTTGCCATTCTTGTCACTAAAAAAATACTTCTTTGTTTTTCTTACTTACGTAAAATATTCTTGCTTTTCCCATTGCAGGCTGAATAGCATCACATTGGGTGGTACTGTGGTGCTGCTTTGTAACAAACAATGGGTTTCACAACCCGGGTGCTCCCTGTGTGGAGTTTGCGTATTCTTCCAGTATGCACATGGTTTTGTTCCCATAGTGCACAGATGTGCAGGTTAGGTAGATTGGTGATGCTGTGTGTGTGTATGTGTACACTTCGATAGACTGAAGCCCTGTCTAGAGATTGCTCCTGTCATAGGCCTAGTAGTTGCTATGATTAGCTCCAGCTTCTCTACAACCTTTCTCTGGATAAGTGGGTATAGAAAATGGAAGGATTAGACAATATCACATGACATACCATTTTAATGCTGTCTTCTTTTTCTGTCTCTCCCAGAATGTCCCTATCCACATTGCATCTTTTAATATTTATTTCTAACTTGTTAGATAACAGCATTTTTCAACTCCTAATAAAAATGTGGCTTTCTAAGACTGCTCTACATTCAGCACTGCTCATTATCTTGTAAATTATGATTAGTCATCACCAAATGTTATGCATACATACATACTGAAGAACTGAACTGTAAATTTCCATTTCATAGTCGTTCTGACTTAATTCTCTAGTCTTTGAAAAGCTATGGTTTTGGCATGGACAGCACAAAATTATTTTAAATGTCTTAAGCTAAAAAGAATTCAAAATTTAACTTAACAAAACTAAACTCAATTCAACCCCCACCCAAGAGAAAGAGAGGAAAGCCAACAGCCAGAGCAAAACTTTAACAGCAGAAAAGAGGGAAGAGAATCCTTTTCCCCAATATTAATGCTTATTCTAAAATGTTATGGATTAGGTCCTGTAAGGTTTTAAAAAAAGTTTTGAACAGATCCTCTAAGTGAGAATTTGATTTTTTCCAATTTCAAATCTATACTAATAAAAGCCAAAGCCCTCACTGACTGACTGACTGACTCACTCACTCACTCACTCATCACTAATTCTCCAACTTCCCGTGTAGGTAGAAGGCTGAAATTTGGCAGGCTCATTCCTTACAGCTTACTTACAAAAGTTAGGCAGGTTTCATTTCGAAATTCTACGCGTAATGGTCATAACTGGAACCTGTTTGACTGACTCACTCATCACTAATTCTCCAACTTCCCATGTAGGTAGAAGGCTGAAATTTGGCAGGCTCATTCCTTACAGCTTACTTACAAAAGTTAGGCAGGTTTAATTTCGAAATTCTACGCATAATGGTCATAACTGGAACCTGTTTTTTGTCCATATACTCTAATGGAGGAGGCGGAGTCACGTATTGCGTGATCACGTATTACGCCTCCTACGTAATCATGTGAACTGAAAACGAGGAAGAGATTTACAGCACAAGTCAAACGTGGGAACGAAGGTAAATGATGTTAATTGTTGACTGTCTTTTATTACTGTGTAATTGTTGAGTGTCTTTTAATACTGTGTAAGCATACATATTAACACATGTGCAATTAAACGTGTGCATTTACGGGGTGATTTCTCAGGCTTAAAAGCTCGCCTTTTATTAAAAAGGTAAATGCAAACTCTTTTCATTCTGAAGGGCACAAACCACGTTAGATTTCATCCGTTAAACGCGCAAAAATGTCAGTACACCAGATAAATAAGCGCAACATATTATCAGTTGTATTGTATGCTTACAATACATATAGAAATGTGTTAATCGTTAACTAATATTATGGGATGGTGTTTTTCGACTCGCGCCTTGATTTAAACGATTGCATGTCTTGGTGGGTTTGCGTAGCTTATTGTCAATATCTTTACACCTCTTTTTAAGACTTAATTTAAAAAGGATTTCTTTTCTTCTTAATTAAAATTTAAAAGCAATACTTCACCGCTGCGAAGCCCCTCTAGCGCTGACGTCCAAGGTTCGATTACCGTAAGCGAGTGCAGTGAGTGTGTACGCCTGATGAGCCAAGAATAAGGGGGAAAGACGTGTCGCGTACTCTTTGCATTATTTGACAGTAAACTATTTTCATCCATTCTATGATCTGCTTCTCACAACTGAAGGCACCGTGGCTGATGTTACCTGACTTACTGGCCAACCATAAGCGTTACCTGGTAGGTAACCACCCACTCACTTCACTCCCTTACGGGAATCGAACCTCGAACGTCAGCGCTAGAGGCGAAGCCCCTAAAATTGCGCCACGGCGTGTGGTTCGTTTATTTGACAGCATGTAGATCGGGGTAATTACATTCACGGCATTCGTAGTCTGATTCACAATCTGATTGTATGGGTGGTTACCTACCAGGTAACGCTTATGGTTAGCCAGCAAGTCAGCTCGAAGTGATCACTTGAGTGAAGGCAGCTTCACAAAACAACAGATCCTTAACAAACTGTTATTAGTATATTTTCCCTCAATTTTAAAAGGTTTTCTTTTCTTCTTAATAAAAATTTAAAAGCAGTACTTCGCCGGTGCGAAGCGCGGGGATTTGAGCGACTGACGCATACAGACATATTCATGAGTGCAGGTACTTCAGAAAGAAAGACCTAAAACTTTAAATTAAGTTCATAGACCTACAAAAGGTTGCCATTGATTTGAGGCAAGATTGCTTTTCTCATGTACAACTATAAGTTGCATTCTTAACAGTAAGCTTGCACAGCTTGGTCATATTACAACCTGAGTGCTGAACTGACAACGTCATATACAAACAGAACTATAACAATTGTAATAAACAAACAAAAAAAAAAAGCGAGGAACCCTTGGATTTAATGAAAAGGCTCCTTCCTTGGCGAAGCAAGGAAAAAGGAAGACCTTATATGGCGTTCGCTTATAAAACAGCAGAAAAGCTGTGTTAAGGCTGCTTCACAAAAAAACAGATCCTTAAATTGCTATTGGGATATTTTCCCTCAATTTAAAAAGCTTTTCTTCTTAATAAAAATTTAAAAGCAGTACTTCGCGGGGATTTAGATATAGATATATATATATATATATATATATATATAGATATAGATATAGATATAGATATAGATATATAGATATATATATATAGATATAGATATAGATATAGATATAGAGATATAGATATGTAAGCTTTAAAGTACTGCCTTACTTCTCTTTAAGAAAGGAAAATGTAATGATACTTGATTTAAACGATTCCATGTCTTGGTGGGTTTGCGTAGCTTATTGTCAATATCTTTACACCTGTTTTTAAGACTTATTGACTGAAACGGGCTTTCACAAAAAAAGTTAGGGCTTTGCTACAGGATACACCCTCCACAAGTTAAGCAAGTAAAAATAAAAGTGTATATTTCTGTTTTATTTAAACCTTTTAAGTTTGTATGCATAGCCCCATTTGGCTGTTTTAGTTTTTTTTTCTTTCTTCAGTAATATTAAATCTCCTTAAAGAAAAAGAACATATGCATTTTACTTTTTTTGTATCTCTTTAGTAATATTTTAGTGTAAAAGGATAACCAGTATTTAAACCTTTTATGTTACTTTATAAAGTTATTTTACACAATGTTGAAAAATTAATAGCGGGTTGGATAATGGATGGATGGACATCTGTATGCATAGCCGTATTTGCCCGTTTTCGTTTTTTTTTTTTTTTTTTCAGTAATATTTCAGTAAACCCAGAGCTTGTCAGTTCAAATCCTGGTACTGACACCACTGTGTGACCCTGAGGAAGTCATTTCATCTGCCTGTGCTGCAAAAAACAAAAGTAATGTAACAAATTGTACCTCAGATGTTGTAAGTTGGTGGAATAAAGGCATAAGTAAAATAGTTCCTATGTGTATAATACATATTTATCTATTCATTTATTTTCAGTTAAGTCATCTGCAGCAAACTTTTTCGTGAAAGCCCGTTTCAGTCAATAAGTCTTAAAAACAGGTGTAAAGATATTGACAATAAGCTAAGTCATCTGCAGCAAACTTTTATAAATGAGGGTTTCTGATTTTTAGATAGTGCAAACTGTTTCTTCTTCATTGACGTTTTCTCTTGGAGAGCTTTTTTCATTTCATTGAAGATGAAAGCAGCAGCTGCCAAAATATGTAGCTTTCTTATTAATTTTTCAACATTGTGTAAAATAAATGTATAAAGTAACATAAAAGGTTTAAATACTGGTTATCCTTTTACACTAAAATATTACTAATGAGATACAAAAAAAGTAAAATGGATATGTTCTTTTTCTTTAAGGAGATTAAATATCACTGAAGAAAGAAAAAAAAAAATTAAACAGCCAAATGGGGCTATGCATACGAACTTAAAAGGTTTAAATAAAACAGAAATATATATTTTATTTTCACTTGCTTAACTTGAGGAGGGTGTATCCTGTAGCAAAGCCCTAACTTTTTTCGTGAAAGCCTGTTTCAGTAAATAAGTGTTAAAAACAGGTGTAAAGATATTGACAATAAGCTACGCAAACCCAGGAAGACATGGAATCGTTTAAATCAAGTATCATTACATCTTCCTTTCTTAAAGAGAAGTAAGGCAGTACTTATAAGCTTACATATTTATATATAGACATACATATATATATATATCTATATCCGAAGCCGTGCAAGCACACTCTTGAGAATGCAACGTATAGTTGTACAGAAGAAAAGCAATCTTGCCTCAAATGAATGGCAACCTTTTGTAGGTCTATGAACTTAATTTAAACTTTAGGTTTACACGGTGCTTTCTTTCCGAAGTACCTGCACTCATGAATATGTCTATGTGTCAGTCGGTCAAATCCACGCGCTTCGCACCGGCGAAGTACCGCTTTTAAATTTTTATTAAGAAGAAAATAAAACGTTTTTAAATTGAGGGAAAATATATTAATAACAGTTTGTTAAGTATCTGTTTTTTTGTGAACCTGCCTTTACTCGAGTGATCACTTCGACCTGACTTGGTGGCCAAGTATAAGCGTTACCTGGTAGGTAACCACCCATACAATCAGATTGTGAATCAGACTACGAATGCCGTGAATGTAATTACACACTCACTGCACTTGCTTACGGTAATCGAACCTGGGACGTCAGCGCTAGAGGGGCTTAGCAGCGGTGAAGTATTGTTTTTAAATTTTAATTAAGAACAAAAGAAAACCTCAGAGGTTCGATTCCCGAAAGGGAGTGAAGAGAGTGTCCGGTTACCTACCAGGTAACGCTTATGGTTGGACAGCAAGTGACGTAACATCAGCCACGGTGCCTTCAGTTGTGAGAAGCAGATCATAGAATGATTGAAAATAGTTTTGCATTTACCTTTTTAGTAAAAGGCGAGCTTTTAAGCTTGAGAAATCACCCCGTAAATGCACACGTTTAATTGCACATGTGTTAATATGTATGGTTACACAGTATTAAAAGACAGTGAAGAAAGTGATTTACCTTTGTTCCCACGTTTGATAAAAGGCGAGCTTTTAAGCCTGAGAAATCACCCCGTAAATGCACACGTTTAATTGCACGTGTTAATATGTATGCTTACACAGTATTAAAAGACACTCAAAAATTAACGTCATTTACCATCAGCCACGGTGCCTTCAGTTGTCAGAAGCAGATCATAGAATGATTGAAAATAGTTTTGCATTTACCTTTTTAGTAAAAGGCGAGCTTTTAAGCCTGAGAAATCACCCCGTAAATGCATACGTTTAATTGCACATGTGTTAATATGTATGGTTACACAGTATTAAAAGACAGTGAACAACGTCAGTTACCTTTGTTCCTGCGTTTGATAAAAGGCGAGCTTTTAAGCCTGAGAAATCACCCCGTAAATGCACACGTTTAATTGCACATGTGTTAATATGTATGGTTACACAGTATTAAAAGACAGTGAACAACGTCATTTACCTTCGTTCCCGCGTTTGACTCATGCTGTAAATCTCTTCCTTGTTTTTAGTTCACGTGATTACGTAGGAGGCGTGATGACGCGATACGTGACTCCGCCTCCTCCATTAGAGTATATGGACAAAAAATATGTTCCAGTTATGACCATTACGCGTAGAATTTCGAAATGAAACCTGCCTAACTTTTGTAAGTAAGCTGTAAGGAATGAGCCTGCCAAATTTCAGCCTTCCACCTACACGGGAAGTTCGAGAATTAGTGATGAGTGAGTGAGTCAGTCAGTCAATCAGTGAGTCAGTGAGGGCTTTGCCTTTTATTAATATGTATAGATAATATATATATTATATGTATATATACAGTGGGTACGGAAAGTATTCAGACCCCCTTCAATTTTTCACTCTGTTATATTGCAGCCATTTGCTAAAATCATTAAAATTAATTTTTTCCCTCATTAATGTACACACAGCACCCCATATTGACAGACAAAAAAAAGAATTTTTGAAATTGTTGCAGATTTATTAAAAAATAAAAACTGAAATATCACATGGTCCTAAGTATTCAGACCCTTTGCTCAGTATTTAGTAGAAGCACCCTTTTGAGCTAATACAGCCATGAGTCTTCTTGGGAAAGATTCAACAAGTTTTTCACACCTGGATTTGGAGATCCTCTGCCATTCCTCCTTGCAGATCCTCTCCAGTTCTGTCAGGTTGGATGGTAAACGTTGGTGGACAGCCATTTTTAGGTCTCTCCAGAGATGCTCAATTGGGTTTAAGTCAGGGCTCTGGCTGGGCCATTCAAGAACCGTCACAGAGTTGTTGTGAAGCCACTCCTTCATTATTTTAGCTGTGTGCTTAGGGTCATTGTCTTGTTGGAAGGTAAACCTTCGGCCCAGTCTGAGGTCCTTAGCACTCTGGAGAAGGTTTTTGTCCAGGATATCCCTGTACTTGGCCGCATTCATCTTTCCCTCGATTGCAACCAGTCGTCCTGTCCCTGCAGCTGAAAAACACCCCCACAGCATGATGCTACCACTGCCATGCTTCACTGTGGGGACTGTATTGGACAAGTGATGAGCAGTGCCTGGTTGTCTCCACACATACCGCTTAGAATTAAGGCCAAAAAGTTCTATCTTGGTCTCATCAGACCAGAGAATCTTATTTCTCACCATCTCAGAGTCCTTCAGGTGTCTTTTAGCAAACTCCATGTGGGCTGTCGTGTGTCTTGCAGGCCACTCTGCCATAAAGCCCTGACTGGTGGAGGGCTGCAGTGATGGTTGACTTTCTACAACTTTCTCCCATCTCCTGACTGCATCTCTGGAGCTCAGCCAAAGTGATCTTTGGGTTCTTCTTTACCTCTCTCACCAAGGCTCTTCTCCCCCGGTAGCTCAGCTTGGCTGGACGACCAGCTCTAGGAAGGGTTCTGGTCGTCCCAAACGTCTTCCATTTAAGGATTATGGAGGTCAATGTGCTCTTGGGAACCTTAAGTGCAGCAGAAATTTTTTTGTAACCTTGGCCAGATCTGTGCCTTGCCACAATTCTGTCTCTGAGCTCTTCAGGCAGTTCCTTTGACCTCATGATTCTCATTTGCTCTGACATGCATTGTGAGCTGTAAGGTCTTATATAGACAGGTGTGTGGCTCTCCTAATCAAGTCCAATCAGTATAATCAAACACAGCTGGACTCAAATGAAGGTGATCTCAAGGATGATCAGAAGAAATGGAAAGCACCTGAGTTAAATATATGAGTGTCACAGCAAAGGGTCTGAATACTTGGGACCATGTGATATTTCAGTTTTTCTTTTTTAATAAATCTGCAACAATTTCAAAAATTCTTTTTTTTTTCTGTCAATATGGGGTGCTGTGTGTACATTAATGAGGAAAAAAATTAATTTAAATGATTTTAGCAAATGGCTGCAATATGACAAAGAGTGAAAAATTGAAGGGGGTCTGAATACTTTCTGTAACCACTGTATATATACACACATATACAGATATATTATATATATATTATATATATACATATATTATATATACATATATTTTATATATATTATATATAATATATATAATATGTGTATATGTGTGTGTGTATATATATATATATATATATATATATATATATATAATATATGTGTATATGTATATATATATATATATATATATATATATGACAGCAACACTCATAACAATGACAACACAATTACATTGACAATCATGTTACATTATTTTTAAAATGTTTACTTTTTCATAACCTCTTTAACACACTACTTCTCCGCTGCGAAGCGCGGGTATTTTGCTGGTATGTATATATAATATATGTGTATATGTATGTGTGTATATATATATATATATATATATATATATATATTATATATATATATATATATCCATCCATCCATCCATTTTCCAACCCGCTGAATCCAAACACAGGGTCACAGGGGTCTGCTGGAGCCAATCCCAGCCAACACAGGGCACAAGGCAGGGAACCAATCCTGGGCAGGGTGCCAACCCACCGCAGGACACTATATTATATATATATTATATATAATATATATATATATATATATATATATATATATATATATATATATATATATATATATATATATATATATATATATATATATATATATATATATATATATATATATATATATATATATATGACAACAACACTCATAACAATGACAACACAATTACATTGACAATCATGTTACATTATTTTTAAAATGTTTCCTTTACTTTTTAATAACCTCTTTAACACACTACTTCTCCGCTGCGAAGCACGGGTATTTTGCTATATGTATATATATATATGACAGCAACACTCATAACAATGACAACACAATTACATTGACAATCATGTTACATTATTTTTAAAATGTTTCCTTTTCTTTTTCATAACCTCTTTAACACACTACTTCTCCGCTGCGAAGCGCGGGTATTTTGCTAGTCTATATATATAATTCACTAAGGAAGCCGACCATGGCAGGCAAGACGCAAGACAGAGCCACGCCCACCAACTCACAGAGCCCCGCCCACCAACAATTCACTAAGCAGCCGACTATGGCACGCAAGACAGAGACCATGGGATACGCACAACAGACCCACGCCCGCCAACTCACAGAGCCACGCCCACCAACTCTAACCCTCCTTCCGCATCCACCCTCGCTCTCGAAGCATGTACACTGCCTGCTCATTTGCCAACACGCAACACCTCACCAAACACCCTCAGTCGCTTTCGACTTTGCTACAGTCCACATGCACCTCTGAACCACGTTGACTTTTCATTGTTCTTTTCGGTTCCGGCTGCTTTTCTATATATAATCCACCAAGTCGCCCGACCATGGGATACGCATGCAAGACAAAGCCTCGCCCGCCAACTCTAACCCTCCTCCCGCGTAATGGGATACGCACGACAGAGCCCCGCCCGCCAACTCTAACCCTCCTCCTGCGTCCACGCACGCAAGACAGAGCCCCGCCCACCAACTCTAACCCTCCTCCCGGAACACTACGACAAACTCAATGCAGAACAGAAACACGCTGTTGACACTGTTTTACACGCTGCATACAGTGATTCCCATCCCCGACAAACATGCTTCTTCTTAGATGGTCCTGCAGGTCCAGGGAAAACCATTGTCTACAAAACCCTGATTCATACCATCAAAGCTAGGGGAGACATTCCTACAACCGCAGCATCTACAGGAATAGCTGCAACATTGTTACCCGGGTGGACGAACTGCACATTCCGTTTTTAAAATACCATTGAGGCTGAATACTACTTCCGCATCCAACATCAAACCTACCTCGCCACACGCTCAACATCTTCTGCAATCCAAATTGATAATATGGGACGAGGCGCTAATGACACATGCATACGCATTCCAGGCAGTTGACAGGTTATTACGTGACCTCACGGGTGACACGCAGCCATTTGGAGGCAAAACAAATTTCCGACAAATTCTCCCTGTCATTATGCGTGGCTCCAGAGCACTTCCTGTCGCCAGTTGCATTAACAAGCAACCTTTGTGGTGTCACATACATGTTCTTACACTGACGACAAATATGAGAGCTCTTCCTGAAGAACAACATTTCGCAACATGGCTCCTCGATGTTGGAGACGGGACGAACAGAACACCTGTGACATTGCCTTGACATTGTTTTCCTTTTATTTCTGATCCCGTTCAACAACTATATGGCGACATCGACTTCTCAATTGTCACTCTGGAACAACTCAGCACACGAGCTATAATCGTCTCTGCTACAGTCCACATGCACCTCTGAGCCACGTTGACTTTTCATTGTTCTTTTCAGTTCCGGCTGCTTTTCTATATATAATCCACCAAGCCGCCCGACCATGGGATATGCCTGCATGCAAGACAGAGTTCCGCCCGCCAACTCTAACCCTCCTCCTGCGTCCACCCTTGCTCTTGAGGCATGAGCAGGCAGTGCACATGGGATACGCACGACAGAGCCCCGCCCGCCAACTCTAAGACCATGGGGTGCACACGACAGAGTGTTGTTCTTAGTCATGGAAGCATAGTCATACAGTCTGCTCAACATGTCCCAAATGCTTCCAGCTACTATCACCATTCACTTCCGAGATATCCCTGACCCCATCAGATTCAAATTTGCCTTTTACTTTTACACACAGACAATTTCCTGTTTGATTGGCTTTTGCAATGACAATTAATAAGGCACAGGGTCAAACTTTCAAAAAGATATGCCTGTATCTGCCAAAACCAGTTTTCAGTCACGGACAATTGTATGTTGCTCTCTCTAGAGTTCCATCTTTTCATTCACTCAGTCGAATTCTCAAACCCACCCCATTTGGACAACTGTGTCTTTCAGGAAGTGTTCACCCATCAATAAATAATTATGCGGCGTATGCTATGCCGTGGGTTGGCTAGTAGTATATAACATCAGTTACCCACTGACTTAAAAGAGGTGAGCTAAGAATCTTCCAGGTGAGCAAGATAAGTCTACATGCTAATAGTGAAGTAAAGGCAATTACAGTTTTTGTCCTTCTCTACTTTAAGCCCATTTGTGAGTACACAGATCACGGCTGTTAATGAATTAGGAGAGATTGTGACACCAAGGCTGTCTGATAGGCATTTAAAGATTTTGGTGCAGAATGATGTTAATTTACTACACGCTGAAAACATATGGCCCAATGTGGCTGGAGCACGATTGCAACGTTTGCAGGTTGGATCAAAACATTTTAGACAATGTTTAAACGAGATAGATGTGCTTGATAGAAGATTTTAAGTTGAATAATTATATGCTTTGCGCATATGGAACTAGAGTTAATTATGTGCATGGCTGCTTTCCATTCCTTTTCTGAAATCTTGAATAAGATCCTTTTCCCACTGCACTCAGGAATCTTTGAAAGTAAGGGACTTTAAAATGTTTTTATATATTATAGAAATGCTGTCTGAGTCTTCAAGACTGATCAAATTTCTTCTGGAATAGAAATAGATGGAAGGTGTGGAAAATTGGGCAGATTTTGTTTAGCAAAGTTTCTAATTTAGAAATAGTGGAAAAATTATTTTGTTTTGTTGCAATTTAAAAAAGGGTTGTTCTGTTTCTTTTGTTGTCAGGAGGTTGAATTCTGAATGTAACCTCTGTCTTTTCCTATAAAGTGCCTCATTTGGGAACCTGCTGTGTTCTTGATCTATTCTGGTAATTTCACGGATTAATTCTGATGCCTTCTTGGCTTCCGATTTATTTTTGTGGGAGAGATGACATAATCTGTCGTCTTAAAAATGCCTTCAGAGTTTCCCTGAGTATTCCTGCAGAGTACTCTGAGGATGTATTTGCAACTAAAAAATCTATTTGCTTGGATATAAATTCTGTACAGTTGTCAGCTAATAAAAAGCTCCAAGATGAATATGTGGAGCATAATGATTTGAGCTTCATGATCAGAGGGGAGATAACAATACCATTGTATTTGCATGATTTGATTGTGGGCAGAAAATTATCTATAAAGAAATAATAAATTGAGTAACAATGATGTACTGGTGAAAAGAAAGAATATGCTCTTGAGTTAGGTTTTCAGCCACAGGTGCAATAACATCTATCAAGGTCTAGATTTAAAACACAGGTAAAGTCTCTACATTATAATGTTTTGAGTGTTCACAAATTAGGAATGAATGTAGATACATTTTGGATGAAGCCTCTATTATTCATATGAATGAAATTGTACTATGTATTTCCACATAGTTTTCTTTGTATAGCTGGAGTGGAATATTTGGCCAGTCTAATCTCTTTGCAACCGAAACTGATCCGTGCTTAATAAATGGATCTCCTGTAAAAATACTATCTTGGCATTTAGACCTGTTAGGTGAGAGAATACTTTCACTTTAATTCGTGATTGAGACCTTTGGCATTCCAGCTCACAAAGTTCACTGTTTGGTCATAGAAACATTACTTCTGAACTTTAGTTGACATTTTGTAGTCTTAAATTAAGGTGGTACATTATTACATAAGATAGCTTTAACCTTAATTTCCAATTTTGCCATTAATTACTGCTATGAAGCCTATTGTTGTATTGGCACTTAAAATTGTGGGAGTAAGAAGGATAGATTAGAAATGGCTTCCTCTTTCTCTCCCCTCTTAGCCCTCAAATATTGGCTGTTTCTTAATTGCAACTTGAATGGAGATCTGTTTTATGTAACTAATGGATGTTTAGGCAACTGAGAGGTTAACACGAATATTTATGATAAAGGTAGATTTTGTGTACTTTAGGAACATGGGTTTACTAATAGCAACCAGATATGTACAATATCCTGGGCTCAAATTAAAAAAATATTAAAAATGTCAAATTTATGTTAATGTGTGTGTCTTTGTGTATATGTGTATTTCAACTTTACCAGCAGAAAATCTATAAAATGTCAAAGTTAATTCTTTACACAAATTACCTAATTCACATCCTTTTTTTTTTTTTGGTTCTTTATTTGCGCCTTATCCAATTTCTTGTTTTAGGAATTTTAGTTTTCGCATACCCCTTGGGGTCAGAGCGCAGGGTCAGCCATTGTACAGTGCCCCTGGAGCAATTACAGGTTAAGGGTCTTGTTCAAGGTCCCAGCAGAGTAGGATCTCTTTTGGCAGTGATGGGGATTTGAACCGGCAACCTTTGGGATACCAACGCAGATCCTTAGCCTCAGAGCCACCTAGCACTAATTAGTGAGTTTGATGGTTGACCAGGAGGATTAAAGCTACTGTTAAAGAAACAGCATGCTTGCAACTTTCATGCACTGAGTTTTGCTAGGAGTATTATAAATGAAAAGGACACCAGGTACTTGGCTTGCTAGTTGTCTCAAAAATCACATCTCACTTAAAACAGTCTGTTTGTTTACCTGGTTTTCCCAAATGGTCTACTAGATTGTATCAGACTTACAGTACTCTTATTTTTATTTTTTTTGGTAATTACTTCTTTCTGCCATCTGTTGTAAATGTATTTCCCATTCATTTTCACCAGTCTCCTTGGTACTGGATGCCTCACTATGAAGTTGGAAGAATTCTAATGGAAATGTGTCAGGGTAATTATGCGTTAAAGGTAATGCATTTTCGTACGGACTTGTATGTGACCTGCGTGTAATACATGAGCCCACCTCTTTAAATGTATTACCCAAAGTCCGTGCAGTTGATAGAAATAGAAAGGAGTGAAGAATCAACATGATTTAGTTTTGTGCCTATTTGTTGTAGCAGCAGTGAGTAAGCTCGTCTGCCAAAGAAAAACAAAGCTGCACTTTTTGTTTTGAGAGGAAAGTATCTGCTATGAAATCTGTTGGGGCCCATGCCACAATAATTCATGCATCCTGCTCCTTTTACCTCCTGTGTTTTATAAAGTTTACTGTTCTGATATTTAATTCTATTAATTTAATTTCAAGGAGGGACAGTGGTGCAGTGGTTAGCATGGTCATCTTACAGTTTGCCACAATAATTGCTCCGGCATAGTTGACAGGTCATTCTTTAGCCCTCAGGGACACTTTAAAGACCATTACACTATTCTAATCCACTCAAAAATAGTTCAGTTTCTCCTCTCTCATTGACATAAAGGCATTTTGTCAATGTCTATGAAGTTCCCCAACATTTCTGTGATTTTTTTTTTTTTATAAACTCCAGGCAAAACAAATTCAGTGGGGTTCACTCATCACTAGTGATTATGTGTAGGGTCTGATGATGTGTTCTGCTTCACAAAGCAGAAATAAAAGTAAAATGTAAAAGAAACTACAATGATAAATGTAAATAGCTAAGAACATCAATGTGCTAACATGGTGACAAAAATATTGACGGCAATCTACAGTAAGTACAATTACTGTTAATGGTGAATGTAATAACTGTTTTGAATTTTGTAATTTTGAATATATCACTGTCGCAATAAGTTTGAAAAAGTATTGACGGTTTGCACAAAATATTATTCAAAGAACGATAGTAGTTAAGCATTAATATTACTTTTCTTAAAATAACAATACTGTATGTATTAAAACTGAAATTACATGAAATAAATATGAAACTATAACTGCATAACAATTTAGTTACATATTCATTCACATTTTATGTACAGGTACATATATAAAATACACACACTATTTTAAACAACAAGAGTTGAGTTATAATGACGCAACATCCACTTCTCAGGCTCCATGATGATTAAGTTTGGAAAGACCATAAAGAATGTGAAAAAAATGCACTGAAGAAGGAGAAGTTGTTTGAAAAAGTAATAGACCCACAGGAATGCTTAATAATAATTGATAGTATTAAACTCTGCCTGAGAGAGATACTTGTTTTCTAACTACCGTTCGTTGGGTTTGAAAGTTACCTCCTTACCAGAGTTTGAAGTCAGGAAGTGTGATATACAAAGAGCTCACTGGTGGAGACTGTGAGAAAGAAAAGGAAAGGTAGATGTGGTATACGAAAGAACATAATGCCTTGAGATGAACAAGTGGCATAAAGCATGATTAGCTCATAAAATATGGCCAAAGAGACTACAGTGTTTGCTGTGTCAGAGAAGACTGATATTACCCCAGTTTGTTTTGCATTGGCACCAGTCTTATGTTGAAGTCTTCTTTCACTGACACCTAACTCCAGCTAAAGTGTTCTCCTCACAGTGCTGTTCTTTGGACTGCAGTTTCTGGTTATTATTTGATAGGACTTATCAATCAGAATTCCAGAATTGTTTCTGTGTTTACTGCAAACCATTGGCAACCTTGATGGACAAACTTTCACACCAGTCATCAACCAAATGGTTGAAATTATTTACACTGAAGAAACCAATGGCAATATTTTAACTCATTTATTTATAACCCAATGTATGCACCAACTCTGTGCCCCCTGCCTGGCCTTAACTTTTGCTCTAAATTAAAACTCCTCTTGCAGAGGATGTGGCTGCAACACAACCTAGTATGGTTCCTCCTACTCAGAACTGTTGGACTGTAAGCAAAGAAGACTATTTGGAATGAAGTTGGACATTGGTGCCACATTCAGTAAAACCTTGCTAAAAGACAACTTGTTCATCCTGCTGAACAATGGAGTTGATTGACCATTGATTACCTAACAGATGTAATATTTCTGCTAGCAAAAGAAGACCATTGTGTGAAATCTAAAAGACTAACTGCAGTACCAAGGTGCAACCAATGTGAAAAAGAAAATCTAGGTAACAAAAGACAAAGAGCGCTTAGAATCCTTCCATGTGTGCTGGAGAAAGCTGACTGTAAATGAATAAGGACAAAGCATCACCTACACGTGGAGACAACAAGAACCAAACCGTAAGTATATATACTTTGAGGCTAATGGCTATACTGTTGTGCATTTGTAGCTAGAGTAAAGCCAGCTAATGCATTCTGATTTTTGGCCTTTCTGTAACTGAAAGTAATATACCTGTGTGAAGGAGATGTCCTTAGTGGTTATATGTTTCTCTTACAAAATTCAATAGGAAAAATTAACAGCAGCATCTCTGTCACACACACACACACACACATTAAGAGAAGCTGTGTATGAGGAGTACAGAGGGATTTGTTAACAAATCAATGCTGCAATCAGTGCAGGTGCATTTAGGTTTATAACAAACTAAGAACTTATCAGTCAAAACCATTTATTTTCACTGCAGCCCCTTTGTCCATTAGTAACCAATTAGTAATGCAACATACTATCTTGTTTTTATTTTAAATTACTTGCATTTTAAATGGATTAATTTTTTTAACCAGCAACCCACAATAATGAGATGAAAAGTAAGCTGACAGAGACCAGGCAAACATAGATCACATTTCCACCTTTGTCTTTCATATAATGGGTCTGTGAAATATTGATCTGCCATTGTCCACAAAGATATTGAGTAGCACTCTCAGATAAGTCAATTTTGGAAATGAATGTGTGGCAGAATGAGAGCACTAACAAGGCATAGAATTAAATAATGAATTTCATTAACTGTTACATTAAATAGAAGATTGGTAGAAGTGAAATGGGTGGCCCTTTCAGGTCTGTTTGAGACCCCAGATCTCGTCATCTAAAGGCTTGCTTTGCATTTTTTTTTGTTTGTGTCAGTTGCCCAGATTGTATTAAGAAAAAATAATCAATTAAAGTATAATAAAGCAGAAAATTGTCATTTTTCTAACTCGCTTTACCCCGACAAGGATTGTGGAGGGGAGCTGGAGCCTATCCAAGCTATCGGGAACAAACTTTGAACAGGGTACTAGTCCATCGCAGGGCAAACACACAATTTAGCATCACCAGTTCCTCTAACCTGCATGTTTTTGGTCTATGGAAGGAAACTGGAGCACCTAGGAGAAACCCACACAGGCATTGGGAGAACTCAGGACACTAACTCTGTTCTCTTTACTGTTGAAAAATAGTTGATCACAATTTGTGAATCATAGAGAAAGAAAAAGTAGATTTGTGATGACTTACACCAATTAAGGAACTTTATTCATAAACTGAACAGTTAACTTAGTTTATTAATCCAATGAGGAAATTCAAATGTACACATTTGCAGAAATACGAAAATTGAGAATATAGACTCGCAGGACAGAAAATACAGCCAGTAAATTTATAAATAAATTGATAACTAAATAAATAAACTTAACAAGTACAATGGGTGGAAGCACTGAATTGACTGATAGCAGTGGGCATAACAAACACCCAGAGCGCTTCTTAGCATATTGTGGTGGAATGAGCCTGTGGATAAAAGTGCTCCAAGATAGGGGGATTTTTCATGATGGGATCAAATTTTGCTCTGACCCTTCTTGTACAGTGCCACTGTGTTATTAGACCTGTCCAGTTTGTTTATGTGATTCCCCCAGATACTTGTATCTATGTACATCCCTCTGAATGGTGTCTGGTCATAGAGGTTTCTTGGCATGTCTGAAATCTGCTACCAGTTCTTTTGTCTTGCTGATGTTGAGTTGCAGATTACTGTCCCTGCACCACAAGATCTCATCTCCATTATTAATGCATCCTATGATGGACAAGTCATCTGAAATATTTTATAGGTGGGAAGCACTAGCATTGTGCTGAAAGTCTGTTGTATAGAGGGTAAACAGGAAGGGAGACCAGACAGTTCCCTGAGGTGCTCCAGTATTACACACCATTTCTGACACAGTCCCTCATCCTCAACAACTGCTGTCTGTTCGTCAAGTAATACATGATCTAGCAGATTATGAGAGCGTCAAAATTCAAAGCCTTGAGTGTTAAAAGCAATGGAAAAGTCAAATAACATTATCTTGACTGTGGTACCAGCTTTGTCCAAGTTGAAGTAGGCTCTATGGAGCATGTAGATGAGTGCATCGTCCACACTTATGTGTGCCTGATAGACCATCTGTATAGGATCGAAATGTTCTGAAACCAGGGGTCATAGCTGTTTTAGGACCAGCCTCTCAAAGGTGTTCATGATGTATTAAGTAAAAGAAATTGGTCTGAAATCCTTGGAACCACTGGAATGCTTTTTCTGGGATCACACAGGCTGTTTTCTACAGCTTGGGAACCTTCTACAAAGTCAGGGAAAGGGAACCCTGAAGAGCTGGCTGGCATGGTTTCTGCACCCTGATTCCATCTGGCCCTGAATCTTTGCTTATGCAGAGCTTTCCCTGCTCTCTTCTCTTGTTTAATTGACAGACGCACAGCACAGAGAATGGAAGGGGGCTAGAGACCATAGGTCTGATGTCATTGTAGGAGAAGGTCATACAGGATCCTGATGATAGTTGGGCTTCCAGAACCTCCTCAGCTCGTACCCAGAGGCTTTCAGTGTTGGCAGAGCGCTGTACTGACAAGAATATGTGAAACCTATTGAAAGACTGATTCAGTTCATTACCTCCGTTCTTGTTCCCTTCCTCTGCATGTTTAACAGCCGCTTGTAGCCAGTGATAGTCCATATCCTGTTCCCCACTCTTTTCATGTTGTTTTGTTGTAAGTTGTGCTCAAGTTTGTCTCTGTATTGGGCTTTCCCCTAATGGAGCTGCTTCTTCATTTCTGACTGCAGCCGCTTAATTTCATCTTTATTTCCAGACTTGATGGCTCTCTTCTTCCTATTCAGTAGGTCTTTCATTTCTTTTGTGATCCATGGCTTGTTGATGGGAAAACAGATCACTGTCTTTGTGAGGACTGTGTTATCCACACAAAACTTGATATCTGTGATACAACAGCTCAATTCCTCAATGTCAGTGCCCTGTGACTCACAAAGCATATCCCAGTCAGTGCTTTCAAAGGCATCATTCAGAGCCTCCTCAGCCTCTGTAGTCTATTCCTACATGGTCCTTATCGTACCTGATAACATCTGAACAATGTGTTTATATACAGGTATTAGCTGTACCAAATTATGATCTGATTGGCCTAAAGGTGGCAAAGCAACAGTTGTATACCTCTGTAACACTGGCATACCAAGTCTAAGGTCCTGTGTTGTCTTGTTGTACAGTTCACAAACTGGTAAAAACTGGTGAGGGTGGAGGAAAGTGAAACATGGTTAAAGTCCACAGAAAGTGTGTTGAAAGCAATGAGATCATCAGTAGAGTTTGCTTATTTCAAGGTACACTATCTGTTGCAACTGCGACATCTATTCTTTTGGGATGTAAAATGCCAGCACAATCGCATGTGGGAAAACTTTCTCGGCATATAATAAGGTTGTAAGCCCAAAATGAGCAGCACAACATTTGGGTTGCATTCCTGTGCTTCCGTAGTAATTTGTCCGGGTTGTACCATTTTTATTTCACAAAAACAGCAAGTCTGTCTCATTTCTTCTTGCTGCTTTTGCTCCTGCTTCTGTCCACATAAGTAGTCAGAAGTACCTCTCCCATATCATATGTTCATTCAGTATATTTAAAAATAACAATTTTTTATTAGAATGTTAGTAGAAGTTAAACTGTAATGTATATTAAACTATTGTTATTCTAATGCCAACTGGCAATGAAAGGAAAAGAAAACAAAAAAAACATGATGCATGCTACTCAGATCCTCTAGATACAGTAATAATTCTAATGGACCATACACCTAAGTAAAATTCAAGCTAAAGTTAGTCTCACATAAATCATCTGACCTTCTAACTCCTTTCTGAGAATTCCAGAATGTACTACAGTTCATGCTAGTGTCTAGGACCAAGGACCAGTGTCCCTGTCTTTAATGTGATCTGCCAGAAGTGATGATTTTGTCAAAAAAGCAGCAAAGCCAAATACCAGAAGAGATGGTGAAAAGTCTTTAGAACAATATATGATAATGTCGTTTCATGATTTTTATTAGAAAACTGAAACACAAGCAAAAAATAAAATTTGTGCAAGTTTTGTATTTTAAAGAGAAAATGATTGTTATTCTCATTTGAGAATTTCCCAAAAACTAGTACATGGTACTGATAAAGACTAGCCATTTTAAATACTGTTTGACTTCTAGTATCCACCCCTTAGTGGTGAGAAATTGCATCTTGACAACTGCATCCAAAAATCCAAAAACAAAGTTGACGTTATGATAGAATTATAATGGTGTACAATTAAATATTACAATTTTAATACATAATGTATTAATAAAACAAAGATAGAATATTAGTCTTTGCAATACAAGGATTGTGTGAAGATACAAGACCAGTATTAGATACAATTATTGCAGGAGGAAACAATTTATAAGCAGCCTTCTGTTTTGCTTCAGATTTATGACAGATAGGGATAATGCCAAACTTCTGCGAGAGTCAAACATCGGGTTCGTAGACAACTGGGACCTCTTCTGGGAAAGGCCGCATTTCTTCAAGCGGGATAGTCTGCATCCAAACAGATTCGGCGCCCAGGTGCTCTCCAAAAACATCGCTAAGGTAATTCATCTCTCTTGACTCTCTATTTTTACTCCTAACTCTTTCCATAATGCTTTGTTAGGATGTGATAATTCGGTAACAAAATCTTCCTCCAACGTGCACTGCATTAATACTGTGATAACTAACCTCCATGCATGTAAAAAAAAACTAGGCAGTACGGCATAAATACGAATAACTTAATTACAATTACACCTCTAGATGAATAATGTGTTAAAACTATAAAAACAGATTATAGATTAAATAAAAAATACGCACAGAGCGGTGCTAATAAAAATAACTTAATTTCATTCTCTAATACCCGTAACGCTCCTACAATTCAGTTCTGCTCTTCCGAAACATTAAATATGGCTTTATTAAATGTTAGAGCATTAACCAACAAGATGTTTTCCATCAACGATCTTATTAGTGATAGGAAAATTGATTTTATTGCAACAAGTGAAATGTGGCTTAGCTCTGATGGTGCGGCTGTTTTAATCGAATCTGTGCCTCTGAATTACAGCTTTGCTCATGCAGATCGCCAAGGTAAGAAAGGCGGCGGTTTAGCAAACATTTACTCGAGCCGGTTAAAGTGTAAAGATGTCAGTTTTGGTAAATTCAAGTCCTTTGAGTATCTGGCTGTTGTCATTCATGGAGTTTCTCAGTTTCTAGTATTAGCCATGTATATACCTCCTAAATACAATGCGTCTTTCTTTGAGGACTTCTCAGACTTGGTGTCAATTGTAATTACGAACTATGACACGTTCCTAATAGTCGGTGACTTTAACTTTCATATCGATAATCAGTGTGACATGAAAGTAAAAGCATTCATGAACCTCCTGGACTCTTGACTTGAGCCAGCACATTAGTCAGCCTACACACAAAGCAGGTCATACGTTAGATTTAGTAATTGCTAAAGGACTAAAAGTTGATGTGAAGCAGATCATTTATATTGGTCTATCAGACCATTTTCTCTTACTATTTAATATAGAAATAATGATAGAAAATATTCACAAGAAGCATATCGTTAAAAAGATTTATCAGCAGCTTCAAAATTTACAAAAATTCCAAGCAACCAGTCTGTTTGTTGTGCTTACTACAATAGTGAGAATAATGCAAATAATAAGGTGGAAAATTTTAATACTAAGGTGAGAGCTGCTGCTGACATACAGTAGTTGCACCTAAAAAGATAGTTAAAAAATCTTCTAGCACTGTTATTCAATTGAAGACCCAAAGAGTGTCTGATTTAAAGAGAACATGCCGGAGAGCTGAGCGTAAATGGAGAAAAACTAAACTGATTATTCACTATGAGATATTGATGGTTAAAATAACAGACTACAACAACATAGTCTGTCTTGAGAGGATGTGTTATTTCTCTAGAATTATAAATAACAATGCTAGTAATCCCAAAAGTCTTCTCTACAATTGATCATCTGCTAAACCCAGGCCACTCAATGGAATGCCTCCAAAATACTTCCAGTGAAACTTGTGCAGCTTTTGCTTAATTCTTTAAGAAAAAAATTAATGATATTAGAAATAATATAGTACATCTCCCCAATACTGATCCTCTTAAACCCCGGTACTCCATTATAAACAAATTAAATTCTTTCACCAGGATAGATTTACCTGATTTATATAAAATAATTTCTCAACTGAGACACTCCACCTGCATCCTTGACCCAATTCCAACAAGTTTTTTCAAAGAAGTATTGGGCGTGCTAATTGATAGTATTCTTGACATAGTAAACTCGTCATTAGATACGGAGGGTCTTCCCAGACGGTCTTAAGACTGCTGTAGTTAAACCCCTGCTCAAGAAAAATAATCTTGACTCCTCTGCTTTTAAAAATTTTAGACTTGTTTCTAACCTGCCTTAAGTAAAATTCTAGAGAAGGCAATCATTATGCAGCTTAATGACCACCTCAATAAACATGCTATTCTTGATAAGTTTCAGTCGGGTTTCAGAACAAATCACAGTACAGAAACTGCACTCGTTAAAGTAGTAAATGACCTGCGGGTAAATTCAGACAGTGGCCGTTTATCTGTTCTCATCCTCTTAGATCTGAGTGCTGCATTTGATACCACTGATCACAATATTCTTAGAAGTTGCCTTAGTCAATGAGTGGGCCTCTCTGGCAGGGTCTTAAATTGGTTTGAATCCTACCTGGCAGGTCGAAAATTCTTTGTTAGTTGTGGTAATTATACTTCCAAGACACATGATATTCTATATGGTGTTCCACAAAGCTCTATCCTGGGTCCGCTGCTCTTTTTGATTTACATGCTTCCGTTAGGTCAGATTATCTCGGGGCATAACGTGAGCTACCACAGCTATGCCGATGACACACAACTGTATTTATCAATAGCACATGACAACCATGACTCTCTTGATTCACTGAATTAATGTCTTACTTGTGTTTCTGATTGGCAGAGTAGTAATTTTCTCAAACTAAATAAAGAGAAAACAGAAATTTTAGTGATTGGCAATAATGGATATAATGAGGTTATTAGAAATAAACTTGATGCATTAGGATTAAAAGTCAAGACGAAGGTAAAGAAGTTATGGGTAACTGTTGACTCTAACCTGAATTGTAAATCCCATATTAATCGGATTACTAGGACAGCATTTTTTCACTTAAGAAATATAGCAAAAGTTAGACCTCTTATAACATTGCAAGATGCTGAAAAATTAGTACACGCTTTTGTTTTCAGTCAGCTAGATTACTGTAACACACTCAGGACTACTCAAAAAAGACATCAATCGATTGCAACTAGTGCAGAATGCAGCTGCTAGAATCTTAACTAGGAAAAGAAAATCCGAGCACATCTCTCTAGTTTTGATGTCACTACACTGGTTACTTGTGTCATTTAGAATTGACTTTAAAATACTGCTTATGGTTTACAAAGCCATAAATAATCTCACTCTATCTTATACTTCAGAACGTCTTACACCTTACACTCCAAATCGTAACCTTAGATCTTCAAATGAGTGTCTACTTAGAATTCCAAGAGCTAAACTTAAAAGAAGTGGTGAGGTGGCCTTCTGCTGTTATACACCTAAAATCTGGAATAGCTTGCCAATAGGAATTCACCAGGCTAATACAGTGGAGCACACTGCTGAAAACACATTACTTTAACATGGCTTTCTCATAACTTCATCTTAGTTTAATCCTGATGCTCTGCATATTAAATTAATTATCATTATTAATCATGGTGGCTCAAAAATCCGTACTAACCCCTAATTTCTCTTCTGTTCTTTTTCTGGTTTTCTGCGGTGGCGATCTGTGCTACCACCACCTAATCAAAGCACCATGATGTCCCTACATTGATGGATTAAATGTCTGAAGTCCACATGACCGTCATCATCAAATTCTTCCATGAAAACCCTGAATACAATGAGGACTGATTGAGGTAATTTATGTTAGATAGAATGCCTAGAGGGGGCTGGGTGGTCTCATGGCCTGGAACCCCTGCAGATTTTATTTTTTTCTCCAGCTGTCTGGAGTGTTTTTTTTTTTTGTTTTTTTTTGGTTATTTTTTTCTGTCCTCCCTGGCCATCGGACCTTACTTTTATTCTTTGTTAATTAGTGTTCCCTAATTTGAATTCTTATTTATTTTGTCTTTTTTTCTCTTTCTTCATCATGTAAAACACTTTGAGCTACATTGTTTATATGAAAATGTGCTATATAAATAAATGTTGTTGTAGTAAAATTTTGGGATGAACAGCTGAAAGCACTCCCTTCTTCATCAAGCACTCTATTGTGTTTTACACATTATATCTTTTAGAATGTCCTCTAGCCAATGGCATTTCCAGATTTCAAATGAGTCATAAATTCTTTACATAAGATAATTCACATGAAGAACTTGTTTTTTTTTGTTTTTAGAGGTAAAAAAAAACTGTAAGAAATTATGCAAAAATCAGCCTATATCACCTACAAATGTGTGTCCTACCTGCTTTAGTAGTTGCATATTCTTGGCACGTCACTAATTTAGGCTGAAAGCTGGAAGATAAATTTTCTAGTCGGAGAGACAAACTAATCCCTGAGGAATATCTCTGAAGCTTGCTAATGTGTTAAAATGATGAGTCTCTGTTATGCATTGCATTTCTCTTCTCTAACCAACTGTGAATCCATTTAGGTGCAATGCCATGGATTCTTATCAATTTTTAGGGATACATTTACTATAAAATGTCCCGTTCTATATTAGTTATTTTAGAATGCACATTTTAGCACAAAAACTGCCTCAAAAACATCTATCTTTTGAACATATTTGTAATAAAAACTCAATTAACCGTTATTACAGAAAATTAACTTACTCTTAAAGTCTGCACAGGAGAGAAAAACAGTTCTCTTTTCATATCCATAGAAACTATTTAGGAAGTGTTCATTTATGGATCTTATGAATTCACTTTCCAAGGACTGTGCGCCAATTGTTAAATTTTTTGTGTAATCAACATGGCTATTGTAGCAAGGCTACGATACGTGATCTTCTCGGAAGACATTTAAAAGACACATGAGACAAAAGAGACTTGCCATGGAGCGGCTCGCCGGGACCGTAAACATGAGACTTGGTGCCAAGAGATTGTCCCAGGGACGTCTCGTGGGGACGTGGCACATGAGATTCTTGCAAGACACGCCCTACTTACAAAAGATATCATATAAGAGCACACCCATCAAAAAACACTCAGTGGTGTAAAAGCATGTAGTACACACACATCCTGTGCTCTCAGCACATATAAAGCGTATAAGGACAATACGGAGAATACAGACCCAAATGCGTTGGAGAGAAAAAAATGCAGATAAGAGATTATGAAAGCAGTGGAATTCGTAAGGCTCAAACAAACGATGGCACGATACACATGCAGAGAAATGTACAGAATATGAAAGCAGTGAAATTCGAAAGTATTGTAGCATCCCAGCCAGGTTGAGGGCTTTTCGGTTTTAGGTGACTGTTAGGTCCGATTGAGGGAGGGCGGAGTACAGCACAGAAGACTGATAGTGGGGTATTGATTGATGCGGTAAGGGGGGGGGGGGCATTGGAGAGGGTGCTAAAAAGTTGTGTTTGGGGTTAGGAAGTCGGCGATTGTTCAAGTAAACTTTTGTGACACTTTATCATGTCAGTCGCTACAGTATCAAAGAAAAGATAGAAAAGATCGCATTACCGCAAACAAAAGGTGATTAATCATCAGAACCAGGTGTAATTGAAAAAATAGCAGGACAAATCGAGGTCAGAAATAAAAGTCAAAGGGGAGACAACAAAGTCTTTTCGCATTCGCATCATTCAATACACAAAACGTGGATTTACACAATAATAGACCATACGCTATGAGAATCTGTGGTCCCGGAACAGTTAAAGAAACGACAAGTTAAATTTCAAAGAATACACAATTCGGTCAGGTGTATATTGATGATCATGGAGAAGCGATGCAAATGTTAACAGGCAAAAAGAAAGCTAATGTATATATTCCGCGAATAACATTACACACCAAAGGAGATTGTGATATGCCATTCGTATTAAAATGTTTACAGTTTACCGCGAGAATAGCTTTTGCTATGACAATCAATAAATCGCAGCGACAAACATTAGAAAAAGTCAGATTATTTATTAGAGAAACAGAAACAATATTCACTCACGGGCAGTTATACGTTGCATTGTCACAATGTGTCTCCAAAAAATATTGTTTTTAATGAAGCTTTAAAGTAAAAGTGCAAATAATGAAATTGAAACAATTCCAAAGAAAAAAAAAAATTTAAATTGTATATCCGATTAACCAAACACAGGGGTTGGCAAGCGAAGCGAGCACAGGGCGAAGCCCCCTAGTCTGTACAAAGCATAAATTACAAAGAAATAAATTCTTAAGATTAGTAGAGTTTGACATTTAGGATGTTACACCTTTTTAGCATTTATAAGCAACCTAAATCAACTGAAGTTCTCTCAAAGTAAAAGCTGAGACTTTACTGCCCAGCAGACATCTGGAGTGACAACATGATTCAGCCCACTAGAGTATTCTTCTGTCCACACATCATAAATTTAAATTATTCTTTGGAGGGTTTTAGCGGTTTTTTAAAATTTATTTCAGAAAATAATTATCCTGTAAGGAACACAATTAATCCTAATAAACTCTAAGTATTTGATTCATTCAGCTCCATTTCCATCAGTACGACAGTAGTCTACCAAAATGATATACTAAGCCAAAATAGAACTGCCAATTAGCATACTGCAATTGTTTTGAGGAATTGGGATAAAACTATTAAACTTATTGATATAAGGGGATAATGTGCACATTTCAAGTAGTGAGAGCAACTAGGCTGGGATTTAAACATGCATGTGCAACCTGGCAACTTAAGATGGTGGAATTGTAAATTTTCCACTAGTCTGTGAACTAGTGAAACATTAAAACCAATGGGGGGAAAACCACATTGTCAGTCAACACGGAAGAAAGGATTCAAATCCAAGAGAGAACCAGCGATAGCTTTTGATTTTTCCTCCCTTACTACTCTAGAAGGACTTTCATTTAGTATTTGTTCAATCCGCTGAATGATACAATGCCATTTTTTTTTAGCAGTGTGCCCCAAAGTCAAAGCAACATGGCAGTATACAGGAACTAAGATAACATAGAATGGCAACCAAAACATAATTGTGAAAATAAATTAACCAAATTAAAACAAAACAATTTCGGAGAAACTTTGTAAGAAGTCATATTGGCAAATATGAAACTAAGGTTTTACGACAATGTCCATGTTATCCAATTCAGTGGTCACCTAGAGAGGCTATTAGTGACACTGAATATTGCTTGTTAGTCTACAGTATCTTTTTTTTGTTTTTTCTTCTTTTATTGAATTTATTAAAAGCATGTAATGTTCCATACAAACAAGTCAAACTTAACAAAACTAAATTCAATTCAACCCCCACCCATGAGAAGAGAGGAAGGCCAACAGCCAGAGTAAAACTTTGAGAGTATTAATAAGTGAAAAAAGTCCTTCTCCCCAATATAAATGCTTATTCTAAAATTTTATTGATTAGATCCTGCTACATTTTAAAAAGTTTTGAACAGATCCTCTGAGAATTTGATTTTTTTCAATTTCAAATAGTATATAACATCAGCTACCCACTGACTCAAAAGAGGTGGGCAAGGATTCTTCCAGTTTAGCAAAATAAGTCTACATGCTAGTAGTGAGGTAGAGGCAATTAGTACGCTTGTCCTTCTCCACTTTAAGCCCATCTGAGAGAACACCAAACACAGCTATTAATGGATCAGGAGTGATTGTGACACCAAGGCTGTCTGATAGGCATTTAAAATTTTTTGTCCAGAATGATGTTAATTTGATACACACCCAATACATGTGGCCTAGTAAGGCTGGAGCTTGATTGCAACGTTTGCAGTTTGGACCTTGCACTGGAAACATTTTGGACAACTTTAAATGAGATAGATGTGCTTGATAAAAGATTTCAAGTTGAATAATTGAATGCTTCGTGCATATAGAGCTTGAGTGAATTGTGCGCATGGCTGCCTTCCACTCCTTTTCTGAAATGTGAGAGATCCTTTTCTGACTAAAGGAAGGAACTTTAAAATGGTTTTATATATCATACAAATGCTGTCTGAATATTCAAGACTGATCAATATTTCTTCTTTAATAAAAATAGGTGGAATTTGAGGAAAATTGGGCAGGTTCTGTTCAGCAAAGGTTCTAATTTGGTTCTAATTTGGTTGTTTGGGTGTTGATAGGAAGCTTAATTTAATTTAGAGTAATTGTCCGTAGGATGCTAAGACATTATTTATATACAGATCTCTAAATGATTTAATCCCATACATTTTCCAAACATTAAACTGTAAGTTTGAGAGGGTGGAAAAAGGTGGTTATCATGTAGAGGTGCCACAGATAAAATATTCTCTAACTTTAAGTGCTTCCTACATTGGTTCTTTATTCTGAGTGAATGAAGGACAATTGGGTTGTTAGTATATTGACAAAGCCTTGTTTTTACTGGTGTATAAAGTAAGGCAAATAAAGTACTGCAGGATTTCATTTCTATTGTGGACCAAGCTAGTGTGTGTTCATCTATTTGTATCAATGTCCAGAGTTTTAAAGTTTGTATATTTGCCGCCCAGTAATAAAATTGAAAATTAGGTAGAGGCATGCCATCTTTTGATTTAGGTTGTTGTAGGGTTGCCCTTTGGGTGCATGGTTATTTCAAATTCCAAATAAGTGAAGTTATGATTGAAACTAATTTCTTAAAAAACGTTTTCTTAAAATGTATGGGGATGTTTTGAAATAGAAACAGAAGCTTAGGGAGGATATTCATCTTAATAGAATTAATTCTCCCTGCTAAAATGAAATGGAAGGTTGACCATCTATGCAATGTCTTGTTTACAATTTTCCCAGTAGACATCAAAATTTTGTGGAAAAAGTGCTTTATATTTACTTGTGATGGTATTTAAATAGATCTGAAATAATAAAAGGGAAGGAATCCAATCTAATGTTTGCTAGACAATTCACTGGAAAAAGCACACTTTTGTTCCAGTTAATGTTGAGTCCAGATATCTTTTCAAACTGTGCTAGTGCAGTTAGGGCTACAGGCACATAATTTTGTGGGTCTGAAATCTACCTCTCTATCTCTCTCTCTCTATCTTTCTCTCTGAAAATTCCCTTTATCTCTAATCCATTTTGAAAGTAAACAGCCAATGGCTCAACAATGGCAATTGCAAAAAGTAATGGTGGCAAGAGGCATCCTTGTCTAGTACTGCATTCTTGTTTGAAGTAGTCTGAAATAATGTTGTTAATACAAACTGAAGCTTCTGGACTGGTATATATTTGATCCATGCACATAAGTTCCAAATTTATGCAATGTGGTGAATAGGTAGTCCCATTCAACCAATATCAAAAGCTTTTTCTGCATCAAAAAATAATGAGATTTCTGGAGTGTTAGACTGTATGGGTGAATATCCATCCATCCATCCATTTTCCAACCCGCTGAATCCGAACACAGGGTCACGGGGGTCTGCTGGAGCCAATCCCAGGGCACAAGGCAGGAACCAATCCCGGGCAGGGTGCCAACCCACCGCAGGACACACACAAACACAGCCACACACCAAGCACACAATAGGGCCAATTTAGAATCGCCAATCCACCTAACCAGCATGTCTTTGGACTGTGGGAGGAAACCGGAGCACTCGGAGGAAACCCACGCAGACACGGGGAGAACATGCAAACTCCACGCAGGGAGGACCCGGGAAGTGAACCCGGGTCTCCTAACTGCGAGGCAGCAGCGCTACCACTGCGCCACCGTGCCGCCCATGGGTGAATATATTACATTAAATAGGCATCAAAGATTGGAAGCAAAGTGACTACCTTTAATAAATCAGGTTTGGTCTTGTAATGTTACCAAAGGGAGCACTTTCTCAATCCTTCTATGACATTATTATTCAGAAGTGAGATCTGTATGATGCACATTGTAATAAGTCCTTATTTTACTTGGAAATTGGTAATTAATGCTTGGAGAAAAGTTTGAGATAGAATTTTATTGTCTATGGTTTCTATAAATGTTGCTAATAAAAGGGGAGCTACCTTAACTGATTTTTTTTTTTTATAAAATTCAGCAGGGTAGCCATCAGGACCTGATACTTTCCCATTCTGAAGTGAGTTTATAGTGTCTAGTAATTCTGGTTTATCCAATTCCTCTTCATTGAGTGTATCTACCTGTGGTATATGTAATGTATCAAAAAACACATTAGATTGTGTCTTGTATTCTTTAAACTGAGTAGAATATAAGGACTTACTAGGGGGCTCCGCCCCCTGCTCGCTTCGCTCGCCAACCCCTGGTGTTGGGAATGAGAAAGAGCGTGATGTATGAATGAGATATAGAATAGTGTGAAGGTGTAGATGATGCAAATAGAAAGCAAACAATAAAGTGTGTGGCACAGTGTAAAGGTTTATTAGAAAATTTCTTTGCACACGCCGTTTAAGTGTAAAAGGTAATTCCAGATCAGAACTTGTAAGGTCAATGAAGATGGTTATTGTCGTGATCAGAGTCAAGTTTGTCAGAGCTTAGAAAGAGTTGTGTCTCTCCAGGAAGTAATGCAATGACTTGGGTATTTATGTTTTCCACATTAATATTTTTTGGACATAATATAGTGCGTTGTGTTAAAAGGGGCATTTGGTCTAATGAGATTGCTGTTCCAAATCCGTCTGTAACTAAGTCAGCGCAGATAAAGGCTTGAGGAATTGTAATAATATCTGGGAGAAGTCTATCTGTATTGGTGAGTGTACCATCTCCCAGTTGTAATAACCAATTGTTATGATCTGGATGTGGACATCGCATGTTTTGTACTAACTGTATCTTTTGAAAGCAATGCCAATTGTCTGCGTATTTTAAGGTGCACTGAACAATAGCTGAGCGCATGGAATGTGGAACAATAGCTAAGCACTGTCTAAAATCTCCTCGTAATAAAAGTACCTTTCCTCCAAAGGGAAGATTATTATTCATAAACGTTTGTAGAAGTTTATGAATGGTGTTGAGTAAGTGAGTGGATGCCATTGTACAATCATCAATAATTAACAGTTTTGCAAGACGGATGTCATGTGCAGTGCCACTGTTAATGTTCATAGTGGATATCGATATGTAGGATCTAATGCAGTTCATAAAGATTTCACTTTTAGGTACATCGTTAGTTAGAAGCTTCTGTAGATATTCAGAATATGAATGTAAAGGAGGCAGTCTAATTTGACCGTTTTGATAACAACGTGTAAATTCATTACTTGTATTGCCAGTTGTTTCTTCAAGGAAGTTAAGTGAATGACAATGATTGCAAATGACATTCATTAATCCCAATGAATTTTCCTGAATAGTGGACTCATTATTGAACGCGTTGTCAGCCACCTTTATTTATTTTGTCCTTTCGCTGCCGTTTCTGTATGTCTGAGGCGGGAGGTGTTTCGTTTTGAATCCGTGCCTGTTTCGATGCAGCACTTTGAGACGCGCGCTGTATGCGTCTACGTTCAGTGTGTCTGTCCATATGCGCTCGTTTCTGATAATGTGTTAGTTGAGCTTTGCGTTTTTGGAGCCGAGACATTTTTTCTTCCGGAGGTTCAGAAGCGCGTTGTAAGCGCCGCCGTGTATTTTTTTTTTCATGCGGGTTCGTGTGTTTGGTCCCGTTATCCGAGCCGTATCGTTTTGTACCTGTGATCGTGTATTTATGACTTGTTTGTTCTTCAGCGTGAGAAATATGGATAAGTAATAAGGAGGATCGCACTCACTGTTAATATGGAGCCTTTTCTGCGGTTGAACGGTTAATAGTGCCTCATTGTAATGAGATCCACCTATGCTGTATAGTGTGAATTGTGTTTGGTCCCGTGATCCGAGCCGTATCGTTTTGTACCCGTGATCGTGAATTTATGACTTGTTTGTTCCTGAGCGTGATAAATATGGATAAGTAATAAGGAGGATCGCACTCACTGTTAATATGGAGCCTTTTCTGCGGTTGAACGGTTAATAGTGCCTGATTGTAATGAGATCCACCTATGCTGCATAGTGTGAACGTGTTGAGATGACGTATGTTTAATACGGACGGTTCATTTAGAAATGGGGCTTTGTGTGTAGATTTGTGCATATTTGCGTTGTTGATTTGTTTGAGGGTGCACCGTTCCAATGCGATGCAATATTTGTCCACATATGCGAAAGCAGTATGGGGCATTGCCTTTTGGTGGCCTGATATTTACTGCGGTAGATGCAAAAGCAAATGAACTATTGTAGGATCTAATGCAGTTCATAAAGTTTTTACTTTCAGGTACATCGTTAGTTAGAAGCTTCTATAGATATTCAGGATATGAATGTAAAGGAGGCAGTGTAATCTGACCCTTTTGACAACAACGTGTAAATTCATTACTTGTATTGCCAGTTGTTTCTTCAGGGAAGTTAAGTGAATGATAATGATTGCAAATGACATTCATTAATCCCAATGAATTTTCCTCAATAGTGGACTCATTATTGAACGCGTTGTCAGCTAAGTGGCGCAATCGTTTAGCAGGTGTCTGCGGACGGTTCCTTTAGAAATGCGGATTTGGGTGTCACTTCTTATTGATGTTAGTGTGTTTGTGGGTCTGAATCGTCGTTGTTGTGAACATTTCGTGTGCCATGTCCGTAGTCTGTCCCGTTTCGTCTCTAATGGGCTTGGTGTGGCGGTCACGGCTTCTTTTTTTTGGTGTGGTAGGAGCTTGTTGAATCCTCCTCTTTGTGTGCGTCCCGTTTCGTGTGCAATGGGATTCGTGAGGCGCTGTGTGCTTTGCCGGCGTCTGGGAGGGATGTCGCTTGGAGGGGGTGGTGGGATTGGTGGGGCGCGAGCGTCTTCTTTCTTTTTGTGTGCCAGGGGCTTGTTGAATCCTCCTCTTTGTGTGTGTCCCGTCCGTTGCTTGTGGGGGGTGGGGTGGGTTGCGGGTTCTTTTTTTTTGTGTGTCAGGGGCTTGTTGAATCGTCCTCTTTGTGTGTGTACCGTCCACTGCTTGTAGGGGGGGGGCGTTTGGAGGTGGGTGTGGGATTTGTGGGGCGCGAGCAGCTTCTTTTTTTTTGTGTGCTAGTTTCGTGTGCAATGGCTTTCGTGCGGCGCTGTGTGCGGCGCCTGCATTTGACTCCTTTTTTCTGTGGTCGCGGCCTCCTCTCGCGGCGCCTCATTTCTTGGGGCGCCTGCGCAGTACGTCTTTTTGCGGCTACGGCCCATGGCCAGATGTCCCTGCGTCCATCCGGTTTAGCATTCTCGGTTAGTAATGTGGATAGTAGTCTCTAAATGTGTGCATTATGTTTATATGGTCAATGATTTCATCTCCACCTGTGTAGGTTATTACTGATAGTGCATTGTGTAGAAGCTATAATATATAATACAATGCTAAAATATATGTATTACTAATGTACTGATATTGATATACTGATATAAGCAATTGACTACTGTAAGTGTGTGTGTAAGCAAGAATATTTAAAGCAGGGTGACAGCAACTGTTAACAAAAGAATGTTTTGTAATTTACTAAAAGCAACTGTTAGCAAAAGAATGTTCTGTGTCTAGGAATAAAATAAAAGCTTGCAAAAAGAGGAAACACTGAAGCACTGAAGTAAGCGTAAAAATATTGTATATGTGTGTGTATATATATATATATATA